>NC_027752.1:1216110-1259934 GCF_000695525.1 Brassica oleracea var. oleracea
TCAAAAATATAACAATATTGTTTTAATGCATAGTTACATCCTAAACTAACATATGATGATGGTCAAAGAGGCTTGGAACCTTTGTTGTCTATGTTTCTCTAGAAAATAATGATTTTATAAAGGTTAGTCCACTAATTTAAAGATTACATGAAGTTTTACAAAATTAATTGATAGAAATTAGAAAGATGCCAATGTACCATGAAAGATAGTGTAAATAACATTAATACAAATTTAGAATGTGGTTATAAATTTAAAAATAACACTAAAGATTATAGGATGCAATATATAAAACATTTACCAAAAACTCAATATTTTCGTAGGGGTTGTTACGACATAGATTTTGAGAAAATTTCAAAAAATTTGACAATATTGTTTTAATGCATAGTTGCATCATGCACTACATAGATGATGTTCAAATAGTCTTGGAGCCTTGTTGTCTCTCTTTTTCAAGAAAATAGTGATTCTATAGTGTTATTCCACCTATTTAGAGAGTATTATGATGTTTTACTAAATTAATTGATAAAAAAAATTATGATGATTCTCATATACCATGAAAAAGAGGTTAACATACATTAATACAAATGTAGAATGTGGTTAGAAATTTTAAAACAACACTAAAAAGTTTAGGCTTCAGTATATAGAGCGTTTAACGTAAAACTCAATATTTTGTATGAGTTTATACATAGATTTTGAAAAAAATAAAAAATATAACAATATTGTTTTAAAGCATAGTTACATCATAAACTAACATATGATGATGGTCAAAAAGACTTGTAACCTTTGTTGTCTATGTTTCTTTAGACAATAACGATTTTATAAAGGCTCGTAAGCTTTGTTGTCTATACTTCCTAAGAAAATATCAGATTCTTTGGTGAGAGCATCATCTTGATACATTTTTCTTGTATTCTATAAAGGAATATAATGACTTCTCTCCCATAATTTCTCAGGGAAGGGCAAAAAGTTTCAAGTGGATTCTTGCTCGTTAATTGCCACTACTGCCTTTTCTTGTACATAGATGAATTTGATGTGGTCACCAACGCAAAGAGATAGGTTTCTTTTGCTTTTGGCTAATGATATAAACCCTAAACCATGGACAAAATGTTAATCTCCACTAAGATAAGCTTTTATATATCTTTACATAAGTTTTCTTTGTTTAGATTGGTGCTTTGATCGAATTAACTAGTCCTATCCAGACAATCAACATTCTGAATATTGGTATTGCTTGAAAATCTATTTTGATCAATGAGAACACAAAACAGATTGCTACAAACATTAGAAGAACTTTTCAATCTTCACAACACTTTTTTAAATGTAATACATAACCATAGACTCAAGGACAACCGTTTGCCCTGTTTGGAAACAAAAACAAAAGTATTTAGGTTCCAGTTTCATGTGCTTAATACCATTAAGCATCTCTACATTCGAGTTTCACCGATGAGGTATCCTGAACATAGATCTTCCCCGACAACCCAAGCACAAAGAGATTTTTTTTTACCAAAAGAAACTCTGCTCTCTTTAGGTTCTTGTAGCTTTGTCTCATACACCGCATCCTACACCTTTGGCTTCTGATCCTCTCATGATCCTCAGTCTCTTGCAAGTACACACAAACATCCTACAAAACCAAACCCATAAGAAGTTGTTTTTGTGAAGTTCTTTTTTTTGACATATATGTGTTGAAGACTTACTCCCATGGAACATCTCCAATGAGCATCCAGTCACCATCTTTATCTTCATAAGTAGGCACAAAATCTGAACCTTTATATCCTTCTCTCTCAAAATACTCTCCAACAGAGAAATTAAACATTATCTCTAAAGCTTTCAGCAACTCTTTGTATCCTTTGTAACAACTCAAATCTATTTTCCTCAAGTATGGTGCACCATCCATACTTACTTTCACATAGACTCCTCGACCACCCTCACTATCAGATTCATTCTTCTTAGTCTGAATGATGTTCTTCCTGGATGACCTAACTGGTGGCCATCCAACAATCTGAGCCCTACAAAAAAACACTGTTAATAAACTAATTTTTTTCCTCATCACCAAGTTAGATTCAGAGAAGTTATGTGTTTAAACTTACTTTCGTGGAGGGCACGTTCCCGTTTTCATCATTGATGATTCAGTCTCATTCTCAGTGACACCTTGTAATGTTCTTTTATTGCAAGAAACTCTTTCTCTTTCTTCACATACATTGTCTGTTCCTGGTAGTCCCAGCCTCAGCTCGGTTGCCTTTAGGTTAACAAACTCATCCATGGTTTTTCACACAGGAGAAGAAAGGAGAGCTAATGGTTATAAAGAAGTTGATGGTGAAGATGAAGATGAGGCTTTGTGGACGCTAAATGTTTTATATAAGATAGATTCGTAGAAGAAACTATTTTTGAATTAAGGACAAAGGAAAAAACAGAGAAACATGCTAAGCTTGTCGGTAGCAGTAACAGCAACTTTGAGGCAAAAGTGTGTCCCATCTTCTAGGGGGACATTAGTGGGACACACTTCCTCTTTCTCCCAACTGTCCAAAACCAAAAAGAAACACAAAACTTATCTTTCGTTCTTTTGATAGACGGTGCAGATCATATCTTTAATCCCTACCACATGTGGTCTGCCATTTGCATGTATTCATCACCTCTCTCTTGATCTCTCTCAAAGCCAATGATTTATCAGATTTGCTTATTTTCTTTTCTTCTGGTTATAGATCAACCTAGTTAACTCTACCTAAAAAATCTAGCTTATTTTTCATATTTGTTGTGTTTGTTTCATTGACTTCAGCTGCAAGGAAGAAATAATTTGGGTCTTAAAGAGCTCAAAACACTGCCAGTGAGACAAAACTTGTATTTGTTCTTTACTGGATTTTGTTAAAGCCCACAAGTTTTGTCTCTATGTCTCCAAGCAATCAACGATCATGACATGACAAGGCCATACACGTATCTGTGAATCAGAAACAATCACGACAAGACATCTTCCTTGGCTTAGGCCATGAATATCGCTGTTTCTTAGAATCGTTTCTGCACAAAATTAAGGTGTGGACTCCACATAAATGTTCAAAAACGGTTTCGAAAGTCGCCAGATTAGGATCGAATTTGGGAGGGTTTTGCACTGTTTACGGACTCCACCGACACGTAGCGGCCCGCAATTAATTGACTTCTTTTTTTTCTTTTTTTTTTTAAGGACAAAAAAAAAAAAAAAAATTTAAGGATCGCATAAGGATCGTGTACCGTTAATCATGCTCTAACTGCCAGCAACATCATAAATGGGGTCATTGTAGTTTTTTGTTTGGAACCTGAGAGATAGATCTTCAACAGATTTTTCTGTCTTTGTTCATGTTACAGTGTGTGACGTATCAGCAGGTTTTGGTTCGATGTGGTTATTTTCTTAACCAAGGTTTAAGTACCAATGTACCATAACGTCTACAGACTCTACACTAGTCTATACCATTAGTATACTAACCTCTAGTGAACGGAAAAAAAAGTATACTAACCTGTACAAAAAGAAAAAGGGACAGCTTCAAAGCGTAATGAGTTATGAGTATGAGAATCCATCACTGGACAAAGAAGTGAACCTAAAGATGATACGTTCTTAATTGTATTTACCGACATGATAATCAAGACACCTGTCACTAATATATTTGCTTGTCCTACAAAAGACACCAACCATCATCTAAACCGTCCAAGTGTTACGAAGAAGAAATGAAGAAGCGGGTCCCATGTCAACACGGAGTCGCCGGTGATGCTTTTCAGCCACTAATAATGCGTTAGTACTATTAATTTGCAATTGGATTATCTTTCAAGACTAATTAAATGGGCTGGGCCGACGCAAATTGGATTTTTATTTTGCCTCGACGGCGTTGTGGGCCACTCCAATCTTCTCACTGTACGCTAACCACCAAAATGCTGTCCATTTTCTTAAGCACAAAGCCAACTTTATAGACAAAAAACTTAATAGACCTTATCCGCATATAATAGTATTTGATTTTACCTAAGCTTCATTAGTTTGAGGGATATGTTCAACTACCAGCATTTAGCGCAATTTAATAATTTCGGCAAATGCTTGAAGTTTATTGCATGTATACCACTGTTTCTGGATTGTAGTTCAATTGGTTAGAGCACTAACAAGTAACAGCCATGGTTTCCGGATCAAGGTCCTATCAAGGCGGAAGCTGCAGATTCAATTAAAGAAATTTCTAATATTTTATTTTTTTGCGTGATGAGCATGTGTTTATTATGAATATAAATAATATATTTTCAAAGATATATGGCCAGAATAATTTATTGAACCTGTTAATATTTGGAATTATTTGGACAAAGAGAATATCTTTACGGGTCAAATGCGATAAAAAAAGCGATTCCCCAAATCTCTTGTATCCTAATCTCATCCCACTATTTACCTAACTTGTGATCTGCAAATCGTCGTTGATCTCATCGTTAAAGTTTTCGGGATCACCCAAATATCGGATGTTTTGGATCCCAACATGTTTGATTACCGTTTTACGATAATTATAAAAGAGCAATTCTAAGTTAATTAATCTCTTTGTGGAAGTCTTTGGTCCGGTAGTTTGACCAAGAATTCATTAACGCTTCTACACTAAAAGGTCTGGGTTTCAATTTCTGGAGAAAGCAAAATTGAGTGAATTAAGGAAGAAAAAGTTTACAAGAAATATGTAGCATGGCGCAAGGAGTACCGTCAAACGTGGATCACATATGGCGGTATCAGGTGATGTAGTCAGGCGTGAATCGTCATACGGCAGGTTGAATTGTCGGCAGTAGAATCGTCTATAATATTTCTCATAGTTGTAATAGCATAATTATCCAGCGTTAAAAAAAGTTAATTAATCTCTTTTAACAAATAAATAATATTTTGTCAAAAATAAAATAAATACTATATTTTCTGTTTCAGTTTAGTTATCGTTATGAAATGAAATTCTGTTTCAAAATAAGTGTCATTTTGAAATTTTAATACAAAATTTATTGACTTTATATTTCAATCTGTTTTTTCTATTGATTGAAATATGGTTAGTTGTATTGGTAATTATATTTTTATTTAGTAAATAAACAAAATGAAATGTTTTCTAAATATGTGCGCACAAGTATAAAACGATAATTAAAATGAAACGAAAAAATATTATTCAGTATATATATTGTAACTTGTAAGAACCGCCTAGCTAACGAATAAATAAAATTTTGCAGAATTATCTATAGTAGAAATGGAGTTTAATTAGTCAGTTAATTAACTACTTTTGAGATTTAGGTAAACGATATAAATTTCAAGCAATGGTACTGTATGTGGTTAGCCCCCACCACGAGCTGCACTGTTAAGAGTTATGCCAACATATAGAATAGATATCATGAAGCGTATAGTGGCAGATTCTCGCATATTTACTTTATAATATTTTTTTTAAAAAGCATTTGTTTAAATGAGTATTACAATGAATATAATGTACATAACCTAGTTTAGAAGAATTAGCTACGAAGTTTGAATTTTGGTGTTTTTTATGTACATAAGCTTACTCCACTACTCGATATCCACATTTTGAATCAGAGTTTTGATATGATATACCAATACATGGGTTTGCAGTTATATGTTTTAAATAAATGAAAAAAATTCGCTAACCATTGATTGTTTATTTTAACACATATATAGACTGATGATAAATAATTGCTTGCGTGAATACTGTAAAGCTTGTGTTGACGTAAACTATTTTGTTTGAGTCTCGCAGGAGTTGTGGCTTTCGCACAAAATCACAATATACAGTTTAGTCAATGTAAAATTATCTGGTTTTGTCGTTTAAGTTGCATGCATGCATGTTATTTGGCTGCACTCTTTTAATGTGAGAAGTATATTCCAACACTAATTAGTATATAATAAAACTAAAAATGAAGACTAAGAACTAAAATCAAAATGATCTTTGTGTGGTCGAATTTTGAGAATTGTGGCCTTGTTAGGTCCATATGAAATTACGTATACCTGGTCCTCACACATTCTTATCTTGCAAGTTAATATGCAGCACATATATACCTTCAATAATAAGTCATTAATTTCGACGTGATGCATATAACTTTCAGACTTGGACCATATATGTGTGTGTATAAATAAAGATATTAATGCGCAATGTATAAAATATGTTTATATATAAGTTAATCTAGATTACACATCAAAAGTGGTCTCAATCTTGAATAAAAAGTAAATACGGGTGGTCTCCAAATATTCATATATTCTTGTGACTGTTGATATACAGATGTGCATGGTTGCATGCATTCGTTCAATCTCATTAAAGCTTCGCGTATACTAGATTCTAGAGCTGTAGCGATAATAATCTTTAAATTAATTTTGTGAAATTTTTGTTGTAGTATAAAAGTTATATAGATGCGTGCGCAAACTTTTTGTAGTCATGTCTCGATAATAGATATTATTCTCAGTTGGTTTACAAATGTGAATGCCATAGTGATCCACTGATCCGTATATATTGATCAAAATGATCAGTAAAGTATATAGTCATTAATAAACACGACAAACTGATGTGACAACGCGACCCAAATATTTAACAAACAAAAATTGGGGTTTTGTTGATTTGAAAACTCATGTGAGTTCTTGGGACAGAAACAAAAGAAGAGAAAGCCGTTAAAGAGAGGGATGTAGACAAATCAAGGAACAAAAGTAGGATTTTTAAGATGTTTTTGCCTCTGAAATTTTATTGGATGTAACTTGTCCCTGCATAATCTCCATGTTTTCCTTCTTGTCAGTAATTTAAAATTTGTTTTTGAAATAAATGGCGATGTTTTGTACTCTTTCTTCTTTTGGATTTTCATGCCACTCATGTCCCATCTCGATTCCCCTAGGGTGTTTTGTTTTCGGGTTCGAAACCCTTAACAAATTTAGAATCAATATGCTTTTAATTTTCTTAAATATTTTTCAAATTAATTGAATATACGCTGGTTACGGTTTAGTAAATATGCGATATCAGAAAGACAATGCCGTCTTCAGAAATTCCGTCGGACTGGTTACTTAAAACTACAGAATGAATTACCATAATGTTACGTAGTTGATGTATATACCATGTGTTGTAAAAAAAATCACCAAATTTCGAGCCTAATATATATCTGTATTAAAGGTCATATTCTCCTTATAAAAGTGATACTCGATCTTTTAAGGAAATGTCTTTTCTACGTTTTATATTATTATTACATAAATCAGTGATGTTATTGAGTAAGGTTTTTGACGTTAGCAAAGTATTTTAGGACAGATGAGTAATCAGTTATCATAAAATTAAAACAAATCCTATATTATTCATTTCGTTTTATAATTTCCAAATAAATAAATAAAATTATTATTTTAGTCTCTTCTTTTTAATATAAAAATAATGAAATTTTGTATAGCACAAATAATGCTTATCCTTTTGACGACAAATATTTTTTCATACAATATTGTAAGTATATTATTACTGAAAATACAAATAATGAGCTTTTGCTACAATTATCGTTGCTGTATATGGTATATCGCCGACCATGATTAAAAAAGAAAAAAACTTCCTCAAAGATTTAATCGGGTTTGTACAGATATGATAAAATTAGGTATATAGATTTATATTAATAGATTCAAGCTTTAGGTTTCTTTTTCGGTTATGAATAAACAACAACTTCATCTTCTTCGTTTCTATGAATACTATATTTTTCAATACGCGATCGATATGGTCAAGCCATCACATCATCTTCATTAACGTAATATAATATAAACGATCATTACAAATCTGTCTCTCTGAACAAACGGATTTTCATCCACACAATAAGAGATGTATCATTCATCATAACATCTAGTATCAGATCTTTATAAACCAAATAACATGGCTCTCATATCAACCAATGAATGCCACACAAGAAATTATGTATTCCCGCAAAATAATATATATATTTTTTTTTGGTAACTCTGGTATCTGGGCAACCACATTCCCAACTATTCTCCGTAGGGGGTCCAGCGTCCCAACGTAAGGGATGTTAAATCCGTTGTGGCCAAGGTTCGAACCCGGGTGGCGGGCAATACAGTTGTACCTCCTATACTACCAAGCCACAAACGCTTGGTTAAAATATTATTTTGCTCTAACAATCGATTTAATATGAATATTTGGTCTCACAAATGTTTTGATAACCACCAGACTTTTTGCTATGAAGTGGTATAGATTATTATGTGTATGCTTATTTTCAGATTAAAAGAGTAATGGAGCGTTTGTATTAGTCTAGATACACATTTCGGTCTATGTATATGTTTGTTTTTAATAAATAACTATAGAAGATGCATTGTATACTTTATTTTGTGTTGGTGGTATGAGAATAATTATTTACAAGAGGGCTACGCTTTTATTGTGGGATGAATAATTGAATCATGTGGATGTGATATGCATAATTGGAAGGTTCCGGCGAAAATTAAACTAAAACTATATAGTTGATTAATATTAAATTTGGAAGTCAAAAAAGCATAACATAGTTTTTTTTATTGAACACAAAAAAAAAGCATAACATAGTTTTTTTTTTTGTAACTTGGCTTAAAAGCATAACATAGTTACATTAATAATATGGGTATCTCATCTCTAGTGATACACTCTCATATGAGATCTCTGCGACCTCACCACCAAAATAGCTAGTACACTTCATATTACTCTTTCTTAAAATAAATAAAATTATCGAAATGTTTACCAAAAGATTTGTTAAAACTATAATTGATGATGTTGGAAGAAAACAATGGGGTTTCTTCCGCACATATAATAGACAGACACTATTTTAATATATGTTGGTTTTCAAACCATATATAACTACATATTTGCCAAAAAAATTCATTTATTTCCCTGTGAAAAAAATGGTTTGTGCTAATTTCATCATAATGTTACAGCAAAAATATTGATAGATGATTTTTATAATGACTTTTAGTTTGAGAAATTTTAAAATCTGCGGAGAAAAAGTTATATTGAATTGAAGAAATGTTAATTAGAAGGTTCCAAATGTCAGAGTATTATTAAACTTGTAGTTTTATTATTATCTCCTAGATTTATTATGATAACTATATGAAAACTTTATTAAATTATTCAAAGGATGTTCAATTTTTAATATTGTAACTTTATCTTATTTTTAGAAAGTAAGGCTATAAGAATAATTAAGAATGTCCAAATCAAATGCAATGTAATCATTTACTACCAACAAAATAAATTGCAGGAGAGATTCAATAACAAATAACAGTTATTAAGTAATACTAGTGATTAGTGTAAAGTCGAACAAGTTCACTTCATCAAAGGGTTGAGATTCATCCACGTGTCGAAAACCATTTAGCCAAATATCTCTTAAATACGACATACACATGCAGCTACCCACCTATAGAGAGAGATAATAGAGACTCATCTCACTTTGTATTATTTGTGTGTGTTTTGTTTTTTTTTCTTAAAACATTGTTCCACCTTCCTCATCACCTTCACAAGAAGAAGAAAAACATTGAGAAGACTAGAGGTTCACAATGATGGGCAATATCGACCTGAATCTTCAGGAAACTGAGCTGTGTCTTGGTCTTCCCGGTGGAATGACCGGAACCAAGAGAGGATTCTCGGAGACGGTTGATCTGAAACTCAATCTGAACAATGAACCTGAAAGCAAGGAAGTTTCTAAGACTCATGACGTCGTGATTTCTGTTTCTAAACAAAAGAATAAATGTCCCAAAGATCCTACCAAGCCCCCTGCCAAGTAATTTTACCATTCTCCCTTTTCTATTTATTTTCCGATCTTCACTTAATTTTCTTTTTCTCGCCCATCTTAAAAGGAAAAGTAAGCTTGACATACAAAATAAAAAATATTTCCTCCAAGCCATAAAACAATGAAATCACTTAACTTTGTTATTTTTTAAAATAAGCTCAAACAATCTAACTGATATGTCTATACCATAACTGATAGCTAACTACAGTGTATAGGAATAACAAATATAATTAGAAACCTTGTATAACATAACGGTTTCCAATTTCTCTGTATATATATATAACTTTATAGGGCACAAGTTGTGGGATGGCCACCGGTGAGATCATACCGGAAGAACGTGATGGGTTCTTGCCAAAAATCAAACGATGTCACGGAGACGGCGGTGTTTGTAAAGGTTTCGATGGACGGGGCACCTTACTTGAGAAAAGTCGACTTAAAGATGTATAAGAGCTACGACGAACTCTCTAATGCTTTGTCCAACATGTTCGGTTCTTTTACCATGGGTATGTATACGTTGTATTATACATATTTCTTACTAGATATACGATTCCATGCGTCGTATAAATTTTATCAAGCTCTTTCAAATAATAATATTGTTGCTAAAAAAATTGAAGGAAAAAATGGAGGAGAAGAAGGAATGATAGACTTCATGAATGAGCGGAAAGTTAGGGATTTAGTGAACAGTTGGGACTATGTTCCCTCTTATGAAGACAAAGACGGCGACTGGATGCTCGTCGGCGACGTCCCTTGGCCGTACGTCTTCTTCTTCTTTTCTACAAATTTTCGATCTTTTTTATTGATCATTTTAATAACTCCTTTCCCTAAATTTACTTATTTATTAGAATGTTCGTTGATACATGCAAGCGTTTACGTCTCATGAAAGGATCTGACGCCATTGGTCTCGGTATGTATTTGCTACCAATGATTTTTGATATTAGCGCTTTGTAATTTCGTCTAAACAGTTTGATATATATTGGTTGATTTTTTTTGATAAATGCAAAATACTCCACTTACTAACGTAGATAACATTATTATATAACCAATGTGGAAATTTTAGTTGCTTAACAATTGTATAACATTTCAGCTCCGAGAGCAATGGAGAAATGCAAGAGCAGAACTTGAAGTTTAAAACGTAAGTAGCCATGATCATATATTTGGTTAACACAGTTATGAGTGTTAATTGTGTGTTTTACGAAGAAAAATATTGCTCAATATCTACTTTTTCTTTCAATTGTCTGTTTTGATCTGGATTATATGTGTTATGTAGATAATGAATTAAATTTGTGGGACGTTTGTAATGGAAAATATGTAATAATTTGAACATCTTTTTGTGTTTTTTTTTTTTTTTGAAACACGTACTTTCATTCATTCAATGCTCTAAACATTGTTTGGTGAGGCCATTAAGGCTAGCTCAGCAGACAAAACCTGCTTAGCCGAAGAGTCTGCATCTCTGTTTCTCTCGCGAGAGATCCAGGTAAAGGAAACAAAATCAAAAGATAAAGCAACGGCTTCAATATCAGCTACAATGTCGTAAAGTTCGGCCAGCGGGTGGTCCAAGGTTAAAGCCTTGATGAGTTGTGCGCAATCAGACTCGCAGCGAATCTTTGTGAGACCAAGGTCTCTGCATTTCTCCACTGCTTCTCGTAACGCCAGTCCTTCAGCTATAAGCGGAGAGCCTACAAAACGCATCGGCGAGGAGAAAGAGGATACTCTGTTTTGTGTCTTAATAGTCCAGCCAAGCCCTGCAATTTTGTTAGTTTCATTCCAAGCTGCATCCGATCGTACCATTACACAATTATCCTGCGGAATTACTCTAACAGGTTGACTACGTCGCGGTACAGGGGCTAGCCCTTGACTGGAGTTCCACTCCCTGGCTGCTGCTATAGCCATTGACATGAAACCTTTATCCTTGAAGACCAAGCTATTTCTTGCTTTCCAAATTTGCCAGAGAATCCAGGGTGCTAGTGCTCCCATTGAGAGGCCTGTAGGAGGAAGGTTTTGTCGAGAGCATAGGCTGTTCCATTCACTCCGCAATTCTATTGTTCCGCTGTAGTCAATGCTCGGCCACACTGGTGCTGATTTCCAGACCTGTTTAGCAAAGTTGCAGTGCAAGAACAGATGATCAATAGATTCGGGGAGACCACATAATTTACACTTTCCGTCGACTTTAATCTGTCTTGCTACCAGTTGCTCACCAACCGGCAGGGCTCCATGAAGGGTTTTCCACACGAAGAGTTTTACTTTCGGTGCAGTGTGAAGTTTCCAGACGTTTTTCTTCCAATTAAAGCCTGGATTTCCTTGGGGCAGAAGTGCTTGATCCAAGTGTAGTGGTAGAGCAGCAGAGTAACCTGTCTTTGTCGTAAATTCTCCTGTTGCAGACTTCAACCACATAAGTTTATCCGGAGCTCCACTCAAGCTTGGTTTCAGAAGTCTGATTTTGTTTTCCTCAAAGGGGAGAAATTGGCGGATCTTCGCAAGGTCCCACTCATTTTTCTCTGCTAGAAAGAGATCAGATACCTTAAGCTCAACGAGAGCCTCGGGAGCAGGACCCATATGACTTTCTTTTTGGGAGAGGCTCAGCCAAGCAGAATCCCAAACGTTGAGGCTTTCTCCGTCCCCAATTGCCCATCCAGAGTTCTCAACTATAATATCTCTTCCACTCATAATACCACGCCATCCATGAGAGCACGAGCTACCCATAGAGACCGAGAGAAAATCTCCCGAGGGACAGTATTTCCCAAACAGGATCCTTCCAAGCAAGCAATCGGGATTTCGAATGAGTCTCCAGCTAAGTTTAGCTAAGTAAGCATCATTGATGCTCTGGATGTCTCTGAAATCTAAACCACCTTCCTCTTTGGGGAGAATCAATCTCGACCAGGCTATCCAAGCTATTTTATTACTGCTGCTACTGTTATCCCACCAAAATCTAGTCAAAGCAGATTGGATGCTCTTGCAAAGGGAAACTGGGAGTTGAAAGCAAGTCATGGCAAATGACGGGATTGGGGAAAGCACACTTCTGAGCATCGTCATCTTTCCCGCTGTGGAGAGGAATCTGTTGGACCATCCGGCCGCTTTCTGTTTTATCCTATCGACAATGGAAGAGAACAAGTCTCGTTTTTTCTCGCCAAAGAGTTCGGGGAGTCCCAAGTACTTGCCCGTGCCTCCTTCTTTTTGGATCGAGAGAGTGTCCCTGACTGTAGTTTTCAGCGATAGCGGAGTTCTTTTCGAGAAGGTAATGGTGGACTTTTCAGTGTTGATTGACTGACCAGAGGCTTCCTCATATTGAGTTAAGATTTTCTGAAGAGCTTCACTGCTTTTTTTTACTTGCTCGTGTGAAGAACATAATATCATCGGCAAAGAGAAGGTGGTTTACTCGAGGACTCCCTCGAGCTACACAAATTCCCTTGAGAGAACCCTCCGCTTGCGCTCTGTTACATAGACCCGAGAGAACCTCACTACACAGTATAAAAATGTATGGTGAGAGTGGGTCTCCTTGACGGATTCCCCTACTCGGTGTGACTTTTCCTCTAGGCGAGCCGTTGATGAGGAAAGAGTACGTAACAGTGGATATACATTGCATCAATAGAGCAATCCATTTCGGGTGAAACCCCAACCGGTGCAGCACACACTGGATAAACTCCCATTCTAACCTATCATAGGCTTTGCTCATGTCGGTTTTTACCGCCATAGAACATCTCTTTTCCGCGTCCGAAGTCTTGAGATAATGGAGGACTTCATGTGTGATCAAGACATTGTCTGAGATGGCTCGTCCCGGGACGAAAGCAGACTAGTTCTCGGAAATGATCCCGGATAGAAGGGGCTGGAGACGGTTCGTCATAATCTTCGAGATTATCTTGTAATACACATTACAAAGTGCGATGGGCCAGTACTCTGCTACCGTTTGTGGGCTCTAAACTTTCGGTATGAGACGGATATGAGTGTCGTTAATTTTTGCCGGCAGTCTATCAGTGATGAAGAACTCCTGGATTTCCTTGACAATTTCCCCGCCTATGTTGTCCCAATTCGAGTGAAAAAACCCAGCCGAGAATCCATCCGGGCCTGGTGCCGTATCTGCGTGTATAGAGAAAGTTGCTTCCTTAATCTCTGAAGCTGATGGGACTTGTATCAGCTTTTCGTTCTGTTCAGCCGTCACCATAGGCGACAAGGCGTAATTGACTGTCTCTTCTCTTCTACCGGCAATAGAAGAGAATAACTTCTGGAAGTATTTGACAATAACCTTAGCAATCTGGTCCTTTTGATAGACTGTTGTGCCTTCTTCATCTTCAATCACCGCTTGATAGACTGCTGTGCCTTCTTCATCTTCAATCACCAAGAAAGCATTAGCTCTCTTCCGGTTCTTTGCGGTTGCGTGAAAAAATCCCGTGGTCCGGTCTCCAAGGCTAAGCCATAGGAGACGGCTCTGTTGTCTCCAGTAAGCTTCCTCTGCGAGATAAGCTGAGTTTAGTTCGTGGGACACTTTATCTATAAGCTCAGTGTTGTTTGCAGGGATTGTCAATGCCTCTTCCAATTCCTCTTTCTTTTTCTCGATGAGGAGCCTACTGCTGTGGTATTGTTGCTTGCTCCATTCAACAATGGCGGATCGAATAGAGCATATTCTGTCATTGACAGACATATGATTTGTTGAGCTCCATTCCTTGCTTATGAGTGCTTTCACTTCAGGGTTATCCCTTAGTCTTCTGTCGAAGCGAAACAGACCCTGGCGCTTTCGCTTGTCAGGTTCAAAAAAGGAGACTATTGGCTTATGGTCTGAGCCCTCATAAGTCAAGTACTGTGATCGTGCTTTCGGGAAGAGTTCCACCCAGTCACCATTTGCAACTGCTCTGTCTAGTCTACACCGGACCAGATAATCTCCTCTTTTTCCACGCCATGAAAGGCAATCACCAGAGTGTTGCAGATCATATAAATCGCCTTCAGCGAGAAAGGTGCGCAGGTCGGTAAATGAGCTTTCAGGTCTTTCGGGTCCACCTACTTTCTCAGCATTGCAGGTCAGATCGTTGAAATCGCCTGTGATGAACCATGGCACTGAGCGAGCTGAGTTTAGGGATAGGAGCTGATCCCAGAAGATGCGTCTCGTCGGTTTATCGGTATCAGCATATATAAACGAAGCATAAAAGATTTTCCCTTCATATTCAACGCAAGTGTCAATAAGATTAGCACATGAGCTTATTACACTTAATTTGATTTCCTGCTTCCAAAAGAGAGCCAGTCCTCCTGCACCATGTCCCGTCGGAGAGACTAGGTGATAGTTTTCATACGTGAGTTTCTTCGTTTTGTTAAGTACGAAGCTGTCGGGATTTTTGGTTTCAGAGAGAAATAAGATGTCTGGAAATATATTCTTCTTCATCTCTTGTAACCTACGAACTATTCGGGGATTCCCTAACCCCTGACAGTTCCAGCTCCCTATTTTTAAGGACCGGGAAAAGATGGATTTTGAAAATCCATCTTTCTTCTAGTAGAAGCTGGGATTATGTTGCACAATGGTTGATCCTCTGAGTTTGACGCAGAAGGAGGTTTTCTACTCGCTGTTTGGGAGGTTCCAGCTCTAGACTTTGCATTTCGAGCAGTCGGAATATCTGGTTTCTTCACTTTCCGAGCTTGTGGAGGATTAGGCGCTGGGATTTTTCGTTTTCGAGAGCTAGCTCCTCTGAGTAATTTAGGGCTATTTGGAGTTGTTCTTTTTCCTGGGGGGCGCCCTGGTTTACGATTTGAAACCACAGCCAGCGTATTTTGATCAGGGGTACTCGTTTGTGGGGCCATAGGCCCAAGTCTAAGAGCAATAGGTATCCTTTCTGCTGAAGGAGTTTCTTCTGTTTCCCGAGGATCATGGTGAACGTCAGCCTTATCACCCAAAAAAGCCTGAACCATACGTGCTTCTGTTTCTTCAAGCTGGCCTTCTTCTTCTGCCTTTCGAAGTCTTTCTCTACGAGCGGCACTCTCCGAGGGGTCAGCACATTGCGTGTACTGGACCATGACTTCTCTCACTTCCTCTAAAGCTTCATTGAATGCTTCTTGAGGTGCTGGTGATTTGGCATCCGGAAAAGGATTCCCTCTTATTGATAAAGATTTACCTCCTCTTGAGGACCTTGATTCTTCTCTTCGCATCATATCTCTTCCTCTAGCTCCCGAGAGAGCAGAATCGTACTCCATGCTGTTGTGGTTGTGGTTATCATTTCGCAGAGGAGAACAAGCTTCGTCCACTCTGCGATGATAGGGGCTTTCTCTTCTGTTTTGGGAGGAGCCACTATAATAGTTTCTTTGCCACTCTCGTGATGGTTCCCTGGAGCGGTGCTGTCGGTTCGCTTCAATCAGGGATCGAGATCTTCTTTGAGAATCTATAGTATGCCTTGCATCATAGTGAGGGTCATAAGACCTGTATCGCTGGCTTTTGTTTCGCTCATAGACTATGTCCTCTGTAGCAGAGAACCTAAAGATTCCAGCATCTGGTGATGTCTTTTCTCTCCCTCCATTTCTCTGTGAAATTAGCTTCATGCTATTATCTGTATCTTCATGCACTTTCAGATCTCTTTCTTGGTGTTTTGCCACTAGACAATTTTTAATATCATGATCCAAGCGAAAACATTTGGAGCAGTGCCTTTCTAACTTTTCATAGACAAATGTAGCTGTGACCTCGTCCCCGTTGGAATACTCGATAACTGAAGTCTTTATTATAGGTAGACGTCCATTGATCTGGACCCTCGTCTTCATAGCAAGAGGTGTTACTTCCGCCTTCTCATATATTCCTATATCTTCACCTAAGCTGCGGGCGGTCTCCGCAGACCAAAGGTGGATAGGAACGCCCTGTATTTTGATCCAAAACAGGATGAGAGATGGGAAAGCTTCCGAGACAGTAGGTTCCCATCGTTGGACTATCACCATCCACTTAGCATAGTGAAAAGGTCTTTTTTCCAGCACCGCTAGTAGGTCCGCTTCATAGGCGAACTGAAATTGGAACATTCCATTTCCAAGATCTGAGCCAACAGGACTGTGTTCTGTTTTCCACAGCTCGGTGAAGAAGGGAATAACTGACCAAACCTTTTGTACCGATTGGTTCGTGACACGCCCTATCAGGGTTAGCGAGTGTTGATGGAGCTTCCTTGAGTTATCAGGGACTTGGACTTTGACTCGCGCTGTTCTAGGGGCTTGGAAAGGATCCAGCACGAGACTCTTCCCCTTGTCTTCTTTGGAAAGTCTTCCTTTTGTCATTTGCCTCCAACCCAAGATGGGGATCAGATGAGCTAGTTCTTCTCTTAATTCTTCAAACGTAGGTAACGGATTCCCGTTTTCTAAATAAACTTGTAACTCCTCTCAGAGTCTTGGTTCCTTGTTGTGTACTTGCTGAATCTCTGATATTATCAGATGGGGTAGTCAATCAATGAGATTTGAATGATTCTATCTGCATAAGGAGAGGGTCTCTGAAACTCCATTTTTTAGGGATGTCGGATGCGTTGCGGAGGAGCTGGTGGAAGAGGAACCCTCCGACCCGAGTCGGGGGCTTGAACCCGGCCGATAAGAGCTCAAGCGGTAAGGATTCCGACGAGTTCAGTGGAGTGACCAACAGTTAAAGATCAAAGCAGGGGAATTTTTGAAAAATTTGCAGGATTACAGGAGGTTCAGACTCAAAAAGAGTAAGAAACCAGCGTGTAAAAGGAGGGAAGGTTTAAAAATTACTGGCTAAAGACTTTCCTGGGAGCTCGTGCCTGGGAGAGAAATGTACTGCAATTATTATTCATCTATAACATCTTTTTGTGTTCATCTTCCTTTTTTTTGCTAAGAATGTGTAAATATGACTAGAAAATGCCCTTATATAATGAATGCAAAACATAGTAGTGTGTTTTTTATTTGACTGAGTTGAATTTTCGGTTCGCACTCGCACATCTTGAAACTGAAAATTTTATATATATAATGAGAATTTGACCATGAAATACAGTTTCTCCTTGACAAAAAAAAACATTTTCTCCAAACGAATTAATTTTCAAACTGAATTAATTAGAATGACAACACACATGTATATATCATATCGAATATAATTATGAATTAGCGGAAAGTATTCACTTTGTTGGTATATTGATTTGTTGGTACATAAAGTGATAACTGGCTTTGGCTGGAGGAAATAAAATAAATAAATAGGACCCATAGGGAAGAGGGGGGAGCAATGCCATGTGCATCTGGATGGGTCTCTTGATGAAATCACCTTTGATTGTATTTTCATTTCTGATTATACTAATTAGGAATATTAAATTGTGTACCAACCAAATTTTACAGGATTAAAAGTCACAATTATAGACAAACTTATGTACATGTAACTAATAAACAAATTAAATGTTATAGACAGTGATACATATATGATATAAGGTAGGGTCTTCGATTTCACAAACTTGTAGATCAAAAATCAAATTATGCAAATAAATCAAACATATGTTTGTCCGATATTATAGATAGTATATCGGTTTTGTATGGTGGTTACTATTATAAGGGACGTACCATATGACTCAAGTCTCTGATGGTCAGCTTTATTAATTTGATGTTCAATGTTTAAAAAATTATCAGAAATGTGTGATATTCACTAATAATATAATACATAAAGAAATTTGAGAATGTAAATTGATAATTGGGGAAGCAAAGCGCACATGGAGATCCCAAACGAACAAATCAAAGTTTCATAAATTTATCGCTTCAACGTTACATGTATGCATATATATAGAAAATGTCTAAATATGTATGTGTAAACACAAACATTTGTACAATCAGCTACGTTGAAATGTTTCTAGTATAAGTAGTTTAATATTTATATCAACTACTCGGATCGGCAGAAGCATGTTCGATGTTTGATGATGTCAATAATTAATTTGACAAGTTGACGCTCTAGAGGGTTCTTCAAGAAGCTAAAATTATCATTCGAGAAGCTTAAATGGAAAACATATCCATTTTTCTACATAGTATCGAGGATAAATATGAAGTTTGAATGGAGGTCTTCTCGATTCACACACAGACTATACAGTTATCATTATTAATAATAAAAACCCATAATATATCTTATGTATTTTGATTAAAGACAACATAAAATTAACTAGTAGAGTCACTTATGAGTTATGCTACATGTTAATTCTTGTAAATTTTAAATGTAATTAGCCAGCAAAGACAATACTAAAAGAATAATTTTTTGTCCTTAGATGCTCATTTTCATCATGTGATCGATGGGAATGCACCAAGGTTCCGAGTGAGGCGAGTTGTGGCGGCATTCGCCAAAGACCTTTGTGAAAGGAAGACTAGTTAAAATCTGATGAATGGAGATTTACAACTTAACCGGCTCAAGCCCAATAACTATACAAGGAAGCTTACAATTGTTAAACGACCAAGTCCAATGCTATAAGCTAAGCCCGTCTGTTCAATACGTTTAATGTGGTCTTCTGGTTGACAGAATTCACATAAATCCATTCAGCAAACTATATGTAGGCAATATGATTCCGGAAAAGACGGATTGAATGCTTAAAGAAATAAGAATGCAAAAGCTTTCTATTACACAAAATCTAACCAGGAACAAGACCCATCTAATTGGTTTTGCACCGAAGAGAAATGGAGTAGACCCATCTTCATGTTTAATCTACTAAATTTTTTAATATTTGAAATTTAGTAAATTTTGTAGTTTTTAAAATTTTTAAAAGTTCTGACTCCATAACCTTAAACAATTCCTTACAATGGTATTATTTTACTTAAAATTAGTTGAATAATTTTTTTAAACCTTGATTAATTAAAAATCACAGTAAGGACAAAAGACAATAATCTTCAAAAATTTATGAACAAGTGCAAAATCCAGACAGAAAAGTAGTCATCCATAAAATCATCTCTTCAAAACTTTGAATGTTTTTGATTTGATATATACATACTTATAAAATTACAAAATAGCAAGATTAAATTCATGTTTAATCTACTAAATTTTTTGATATTTGATATTTAGTAAATTTTGTAGTTTTTAAAATTTATAAAAGTTCAGACTCTATATAACCTTAAACATTCTTACAATGGAATTATTTTACTTAAAATTAGTTGAATAATTTTTTAAACCTTTAAACTAATAATGAAAATGCATGAGTAAAATAGATTTAACAAAGTGTCTAAAAGTAGTTTCATTCATCATAAAGTAAAAACAAATGCAAAAAAAAGGATCCGCATACATAAAGACAAAATCAAAGCAAAGGACCATATAAATATGGAACACATTCCCCGAACAGTAATATAAGCTCTTCACTTGAGAGGAATGAACCTGGAGGAGTGGGTAGCACCAACACCAGGCCTACCGTGCTTAACCGGCTTGTATGAGATGGAGAACTCAGCCAGGTAGTGACCAATCATCTCAGGCTTGATCTCAACTTGGTTAAACGTCTTTCCGTTGTACACTCCAATGATGCTTCCAATCATCTCTGGGACAATGATCATGTTCCTCAAGTGGGTTCTCACTGGCTCTGGCTTCTCACCTTGTGGTGCCTCCCTTTTCTATTTATCAACCCAAAATAAAATATAATCAACCCAAAATAAGTAAATATTTAAATTAAACATAAATAGTGTTAAATGGGTAACCAAGTAGAATGTTGAAACGAAGACATTCTAAAACTACAAGAACTAACTCATGTTTTAAATTAGTGTCTGAAATGTAAACTAAGAGTGAGATTCTTAGCTAATCTAGAACTACTAATAACATAACCAATCATTCAACTACGACCAACAGAGAGATAGAAATGACTTACAGCCTTACGCAGCTTCTTAATGAGAGCCATAGGCTTCCTGGTCAAACCTCTAGAGAACCTAAACCAATTTTTCAGACAAAGATAGCTGTCAGAACAAAACATAAAACATTCTTTACACAATCTCGTTCGAAGTTTTATGTGTGTTTTTACCTTCTGCGAATACGAGAAGGGAAGAGCTTGACGAGATCATCAGTAGACATGTCGAGAAGAGCATCGAGATCGACTCCTTTGAAGGCAAACTTCTTGAACGTCCTCTTCTTCGGGACTCCAGCTGCAGCAACCTCTGGTTCAACATCCGCCTACACAGATAGTTTTTTCTTTAGCAAACCAACAGGTTAAGACAATGAAGTTAAGATTCAGGGACTGAGAATGGAGAACTCACCATGGTTAGATCTCAGCAAAAGGATGAAACCCTAAACGGCTTGAGGAAGTTTTATTAGGTCTTTGCAAAGCGTGAGCCAGTTTCTAGCGGCGACACTGATATATATGGTGACTATGTTTGTTAATTAGGGTTCTTTTCGGCCCAGCCCATTACTGTTTATTTGTAGTCTTTCAGGGCCCATGACATTATGTCTTGCGTGAAATATCTAGAGCGATTCTTTAGTGTAGTAACATTTGTAAAGTACATTATGAGGAAAATTATATATCCAAAACCTAGTTATGTTAGTAATTAACTTGTAAAATCTTATTCAAATACGCATATTATAGTAGTAGAAATTTTGCAAAATCCTTTTATTAATTTTATTGGTATTTGGACTAGAAAAACAAAATAAGACAAAAGTACCAACGAAAATAGCTCGAGATTAGCAAGAGCACCATTTTTAAGGCTAGCTAACAATATCATCACTTAGTCGCTTGGGCCTTTTCAATTTTCCTGATGGCATCGGTAAGTTGCTTCTGAAGCTTGGGCCTAGATGGGGCTAATACGATATCATTCCAAACTGAACCGGGCTTGCTTAATACGTTCGGATCCGTGTAAAGCTCGTTAATGGACTCTGCATCCGGGTTAAGATTGCTGACCCGTCTCAGACATTCAATCTCCTCTGGATCCACCAGAAGGTTACTATTTCCAGATTTCCATGCTATAAGCTGATCCATTAAATCCAAGTTGAGAAAAAATATGTGTGAAGGTAAAAGATAACGTTAATATTGATATATTCACTTTGACGTTTTTACCTGTGGAGGACCAGCAACAGCATTTGTGCAGTAAAGCCTAGCGTTATCAACAAGCTTACAATACTTTGGAAATGCATTAGCAAAACTCTTGTGTGATTGCAGCTGAGATCTCACTCTCACTGCTCTCTTCACCATTAGAGCTCTCCTGTCAAAGTACAAGCACAATAAATCCAATATGATTCGAATATATTCAGAAATGGTTTATATATATTTTATCAAATTGGTTTTTTTTTTTTTACCGTATGCCTCTTACTACGGCGAGATAAGCATCACAAACCACACCGACCAGCTCGATTCTATAAGGTTTCAAGTTTTGTTGTTTCCCATTTTGTTCTGTTTCTTGTCTCCAATATTCTTCGGTTGTTGTACCGTCTTCAGATACCTTGTAGCCTACGCCCATTCGATATCTATGTTTGTGGACGTTCCTAGCCATTGTGATCGTTTGTTCCAGGAATGGCACCCATGCTAAGGTTCCATCCATTATCACATCACGTCCTTCGTTTAATGCTGTTACTAGTAAGGACGACGCAGCATCTGTAGATGATTGGTGAACCTATACATATATAAGGAGCAATCAAAAATATGTAACATGTTAAAGAAAATGAACATAATATAAATATATAATGCATTCTAATCTCCCACGTTACAGACTTTGAATGGTGACCAAGAGTTTGAACGGTGACCAAAGGAACGAGGAAGAACACTATGTTCCTTAGCATTCTTTCAAAAATTTACAGAGGAATAAGTTTTCCTTTTCATTCCTCTTCATTCTTTTGTTCGTAGAGAATTATATAACAAATCTATTCTTTATTAATTTCGATAAGGAACTATTATTCCTCATCATTCCTAAAATTTTATTTATACTTATTCTTTTTATATCCGTTCCTATTGTTCCTAAGATGGTTACCAGTCACGTAATCTCTCGTTTGTCAGTGAACTATATGAGATTTTTAAATAATGAACATACTAATTCAGCAGTTTGAAGCATGTCGTCATGGTGACCTCTAGAGCTAAGAGCTCTATAAATAACATCCGTCTCCTTGAACGCATCCGCTTCTATCACCACTGCGTCGCCCCCTGCCTCCGACCAAAACGGCCTACAAAAAGATAATTTAGTTTGTATAACTACATGCATATAGATAAATACAAGCATGCAATTTTCTTTTATTAAACTATACTCTTGGAGGATATCTTTGAGGACGGTGCTCTTTCCGGCGCCCATTCCGCCACCCATGAGGAGTAGAACGGGGCTACGTTTGTTGTGAGCCACCGGAGACATTACTTCCGTACAGTGTGGCTCACCGCTTCCACCGCTACTGCTGATGTTGATAGCTTTCATCTCTTCTACTAATGTTGAAAATACCCTTTTCACCTTTAGGTCTTTTGTTACTCTCTCGAACCTCTGTTTTCTGAATTAATTACATTAAACAAAAGTTATAAAACTAATGAATATACGATTTTAAAAAATGGTCAATAAGTTCTACAAAGTATTTGTTTAATTGTTAATGATGATAATACATTTAAAATAAATAAGTTGGAATCATTATCACATCAATGAAATTGTCACCTAAAAGGCAAACACTAGAAACGCGTGATGATTATGCAATTCATATATATATACCATGCATTAGTCAATCAATCAATGTATATATAATTAGCTGTGAGACCATATAATTAGAGTTATGGAATATGGCACAATCTAATCACCTTGTTGCTGCCATCACGAAATCCTTGAGTTTTGGTACTTTCTGATCCGACTCGTCGCTTAAAATCTGTCATTGTTATGGAGGGACAAAATTAGATCAAAGACTGACGAGAAATGTTGGGATAATATTGACTATTCATACGCATTATTGGAGACTGGTAATGGTCTAACCTACTCCACTCAGCGAAATTTGGAATATTACCAGCAATTAAACAAATAAAGTGCAACTTTGAATGATTCTATGATTTCTAAAAATTCCTATAAATCATGTTAATAATATAAGTAATTTAGCTAATACAATTGTATACACACATAATCATTTTTTTTAAGAAATGAAAAGAAGTACCTGAGAGATGAGGTTGGAAGATTGAGTCCAGTTGAAAGCAAAATACGTGAGAATGCATCTTTCGAATTCTTCAAGGAGATGGATATATAGAGAATCAGCCTCAGCTTCATTGACCAGATACTCATACACATTCTCATTGTATCCTTTTGTTTTCATTAAATATGCATTTGCCAGTTTGCATAGTTGTGGGCATTCATTTGGATCCTCAAATCCTAGCTGCCTTGCTGCATTTTGCATTTTGCATGTATGTTAACATTTATTTATTCTTGGGTGAACCTTTAGGTTCACCAACCAATAGAAAGTTGTCATTTTAAATCTAGTATCTTTTAATTAAGGAAACCAAATAACTTGCAAATTATATTATTTTTTCAAAATAAAATTTAAAAATAAATAAAAATAATATATAAAAAACGAATTCAAAAAAAAAAAAATGTTGTCAACAAAACACTAAACCCTAAGCTCTAATACTAAACCCTAAACTCAAATCCTAAACCCTAAATCCTTAAGTAAACCCTAAATCCTTGGGTAAAACCCCTAAACCCTTGGAAAAACACTAAACATTTGGATAAATTCTAAATTATAAATCTTAAACACTAAACTCTAAATCTTAAAAATAAATATTTTTTTTAAACAATATTTTTTTAGAACTATTGTTATTTTTATTTACTTAATTTTTTATTTTTTATTTTAAAAGCATAATATAATTTGGCAAGTTATTTTGTTTCCTTAATTAAAAAATACTAGATCTAAAATGACAACTTTCTATTGGTTGGTGAACCTTTAGGTTCACCCTAGGGGGTGAACCCAAGAAAAAGTCTAAAAAAAATACATGTGCAACGTTTCTTATAGAAAGGATAAATATAATTTTACAGAAGGTCCCCCTTTTTGTGAAACGTCTCTCTAGCATTTATGGAGAAAGTAGTACGTGTATGTAATTTATTAAAGCCCCATCACCATAAGTTATATAGACTTGCGTAAGAATTAGATTTTTCAAGAATTCAAGTTAATATTTCAAAGTATAAACATAATACTAAAATAAAGAATATCTTAAATTTGAAAGACCACGCCAAAATCTCTAGTAGTATTGTTCTGTTACAAGCTTCGGTAGTTTCAAAACCTTAATGAGCCCTCATCAATTCGGATTTGTATACATCCTTCCATGTGCAGCGAATAGTAGTATCATTATTTATTTTTCGTCTTCCCAATAAATACTATACTTTTCCTATTATTATAATCTCTTGGTCAATATCAATTCTATTTTCTTCTTCTTACTTGAAACTATTAGCAAATTTTGTTTTGGGTTAAAGATTAACAAAATTCCTTCTTGAAAATGTAGCAGAGATGCATGAATACGTACCAACATAGTAAGAGAATCTCTCGAGGTTTGATCGTCGACTTGAATCTTTCCTCCCGATCAAAGGGGCTATTTTCTGGTCTTTATTCCCCATACAAGCACCTTGATGAGTTCTCCTGCGGCGAAGGAACGATTCTCCGGCAAAAGCAGCAGCACCGGCGGCAAGACCACCAAGAGAAGCAAGAAGGAGATGGTTGAGATTAAGTGAATTACATCCACCACTAGAGACATCTCGCGTTCCTTCTATAGCAAACAAATTGAACAAACGAACAAGAGAGAGAAACTTAAATAAGAATATAATATTTTTTATTATTCAAGTGTTTGTATTTGTCTAGTGGTAAACGAAGGCAGAGACAGGACAAGCATTACCTGAAGGTTTAATCATTCTTGCCATATTGGAATTGAAAAGTCTAAAAATGCGTGTTTGGGATGAAGATTGAGACTGTGAGGGGACGCACTAACTCAATACACCATTACCACTGATTTATACTTTTGTTTTTTTGTCTTCTCATCTATCATCTATGTATCTTGACTTTTTCTTGGTGGATTTCCTTTTATAATGTAGATTTTGGGTTTTCAATGTTTATTATTTAACAGTACGTAGTAAATAATACTATATTATTATTATTTGAAATCTATATCATGCGTGATAGAGCGCATTTTTCTGATAATATCAATAAAAAATTAAATGTTAACACCGGTTTTGTTAGGATGGTATCTCACATCGAAAACGTGTTGTAACATTTCACTTACAGTAACTTTGAATTAGGGATAAAATAAAGAAACTAGAATTCTATTTTTACTCCATAATAAATCATCATGCAAGATGCAATCTTTCATATAAGTTGCATAAAGGTACAACTACTTAGTCAGTTCTAAACTAATAGCTACATATTTAAATTTTATGATAAATAATCGAATTCAATTCAGTATTTTATATATATGCTAATATTGTTGAAGCTTTATGAGACATCATTCAACAGTTTTAATTGGCTTTCGATTACGGCATATTATATAACGGGTTTATAAATGTTTTAACAGTTTCTATGCATCATGTAATTAATTGCACCATGTTCTACCGCGATAGCTATTAGATAGTAAACACAAACAAACAAACAAAAGAAGAAGAATAAAAATCTCAACCAATATATCTCAACCTATGTTCTTAACGACAGCACTGATCCACCACCACGTCCACATCTTTGTCCTTATCATGATTATGTTCTCACTTTTTTCATCTTTAGTCTAATCTTTTACTAAACTTGTGTAACACACACAAATAAAAAAAACTTGTGTTAATCGATCGCAAAGGTGATTAGCTACAAATAATGGTGGTTAGATACAAATGCACACGTTTATAAGAAAAGATCACCCGGTTTGGATACGTTGATGATAAAAAAAAAAATAACAAAAGAATGCTAGACTATTAATGACAAGAAATATAACTACAGAAAGAAGATAATCGTAGTCTGTTTTCCATGCTAACTAGAGTTAAAGTATGTCAAGATAAAAGAATGCTAGTTTGTGCATGTCAAAATTTAAAATCGAAAACGCTAGCAAAACGTGATTCACATCATTTTATGCAAACAGATTCCAGAACGATTTAAGTTTTTTCACCTAAAATAAACCGGTTTAGAAAGATGGATTAAACTTGGAGCTTTACAAGTAACCTAGGCAGCGAATAAAACTTACGAGATTCATACCATGAGTGTTGGCAAGGTCAGTTACTACTAAATTAAACTAGTTAATACAAAAGATCAATTAGATTTGTGTAATCATCCTGAAAAGTATAGTAGGAGCAAAGTAGAGGAACAAAAAAAAAAAAACTGGTGATAACTGATAATAGTTTAGTATTATATCAAACGTTTATGCTTAAATCGTTTTTTTAACTTCTTCAACATAGCTTTTTCAGTATTAGAAGGAGAATAGAACATACTTTAATACATTATTAATCGTGATGTGAGATAAGACAAACCGATTCATATTTGTTTAAGGTATAATAAGGGTTCAAAGCTTGGAACGGGGAGCAAGGTACTTAGTATGGCGACCTTGAGCTATAAGCTTACCATCCTTCTTCTTCCTCAGCTCAACACTCACAACTGCTACAGCTTTACCCACACGCAGAGCCTTGGACTCAATCTCTATCTCCTCCTGTAGAAAAAAAAAAAGATCACCAATTATCAATCTGGTTTCTTCCTCAATTATCAAGTGGAATCTAAAAAAAAAACTTACGTCAAGGAAAGCAGAATCGAGGTAAGAAACATTGATCTCCACTGACACACCCGAGCTCGAAACTCCGGTTGTGAAAATCGCAGCCGATCCTATCAAGTCCACCAGAGTCGCCGTTGCTCCGCCGTGTAAGAAACTGCCTGCGTTCTTTTTTTTTCTCAACACAAAATTTTCCAAAATTTCAATTTCTCGAGAAATTTGGGGGGGAAATTGAAGAAATTAGGGTTTAGTTACCAGGAGATGAGGTTGGACTTTCATGGAGCAGACGATTCGACCAGGCTCGATGAGATCTACTTTGATTCCTTTCGCCACGAATCTCTCGATGAATCTCGGTGGTAGATTCGCTACTTTCGATTCGTCTTCATCTTTCTTATCTCCTTCAAGATACTGCTTCACCAATTCGAGGTTCATGCTTTCCCTTCCCCCACTTTTTTTTTTTGAACAGCAGTTTTTTATTGGGAATTTTATTCTGAAAGGCGCAAGTTTTTTTTTTTGTATTTTACCATCAATATTATTGTTTTGTTTTTATATCTTACCAACATTATTGTTTTTTTTTTGTCAACTGAATACCAGCATTATTGTTTATCGTTCTTTTTATTTTAACAATAAAAATGAAAATCAACAAAACTATGAATTCGAAATTAACTTTATTTTCTTTTTAATTATTAGTACAAAAAGAAGAAAGAGAAATTCCTCCGGATACCCCTAAAAATGTCTGTGTCACAAATATAGCCTCTAAAAATTAAAATGACAAAAATATTTTATTAAGAAATGTGTTTTTGGGTTTATGATTTAGAATTTAAAATTTAGAGTTTATGGTTTATGATTTAGGGTTTAGAGTTAAAGGGTGGAGTTTTGGAAATACGATTTCAAATTTTAAATATTAAAAAATTATTAAAATTTTCAAAATAAAAAAAATTATTTTGGTTATTTTGTTTTTTGAAGTTTATTTTTGCTACAAAAATTAAAAAAAATTTGCCCAAAGAGAACTCATTATATTATTATTTATTTATATAACATTTGTAGGGAACACTCAGGGCAAAAGTTTGTCAAGAAGAAACTATCTTATATATAAAAGAGAAGGAAATTCATTTGAAACGTATAAAAGAGAAACTCTCTTTACACAAACTGTAATCGTAAACCACGCGTTAGTGGTCCAGTGGCGATCCTCGACCTGGGAAGTCATGGGTTCGAGTCCCGCTGGCGGATGTTGCTCTTGAGGGTCTTCAGGCCCAATACGGACACTTCCAACTACGCTGGCCACTGGTGGGATTTAAATGGGGTGATCACCAGCCCTCCTGGAGACCTCGGCGGGCTCCCCGGCTTAGCTCCGGTGGACGGTCTTTGGTTGATAGTCGGAGCCTTACGAGGTCTTCGGATACCAGGGTTATCAAAAAAAAAATCGATTCGTCTTCATCTTTCTTATCTCCTTCAAGATACTGCTTCACCAATTCGAGGTTCATGCTTTCCCTTCCCCCACTTTTTTTTTTTGAACAGCAGTTTTTTATTGGGAATTTTATTCTGAAAGGCGCAAGTTTTTTTTTTTGTATTTTACCATCAATATTATTGTTTTGTTTTTATATCTTACCAACATTATTGTTTTTTTTTTGTCAACTGAATACCAGCATTATTGTTTATCGTTCTTTTTATTTTAACAATAAAAATGAAAATCAACAAAACTATGAATTCGAAATTAACTTTATTTTCTTTTTAATTATTAGTACAAAAAGAAGAAAGAGAAATTCCTCCGGATACCCCTAAAAATGTCTGTGTCACAAATATAGCCTCTAAAAATTAAAATGACAAAAATATTTTATTAAGAAATGTGTTTTTGGGTTTATGATTTAGAATTTAAAATTTAGAGTTTATGGTTTATGATTTAGGGTTTAGAGTTAAAGGGTGGAGTTTTGGAAATACGATTTCAAATTTTAAATATTAAAAAATTATTAAAATTTTCAAAATAAAAAAAATTATTTTGGTTATTTTGTTTTTTGAAGTTTATTTTTGCTACAAAAATTAAAAAAAATTTGCCCAAAGAGAACTCATTATATTATTATTTATTTATATAACATTTGTAGGGAACACTCAGGGCAAAAGTTTGTCAAGAAGAAACTATCTTATATATAAAAGAGAAGGAAATTCATTTGAAACGTATAAAAGAGAAACTCTCTTTACACAAACTGTAATCGTAAACCACGCGTTAGTGGTCCAGTGGCGATCCTCGACCTGGGAAGTCATGGGTTCGAGTCCCGCTGGCGGATGTTGCTCTTGAGGGCCTTCGGGCCCAATACGGACACTTCCAACTACGCTGGCCACTGGTGGGATTTAAATGGGGTGATCACCAGCCCTCCTGGAGACCTCGGCGGGCTCCCCGGCTTAGCTCCGGTGGACGGTCATTGGTTGATAGTCGGAACCTTACGAGGTCTTCGGATACCAGGGTTATCAAAAAAAAAAAAAAAACAAAAACAAACTGTAATAGTAATTTTTTTTTTTTTTAGATAAAAAACATTACAAATCCCAAATTCATTTGCTTCATTTCCTCACAAGATCAGTGGCCATTAGACGAAGGTCTGTACTCAGTGTATCCATTAATCCCAGGCGAAAAACTCGAATACGTGTGATGATGGTATGTTGGTGTTGTACCTTCCAAGTTACTGTTCCTCATGGCTAGTAAAGACAAGTCCACGCTCCCCATTTGCCACTGCGTCGGCATCAAACCATCCCCACCGTATGGTACGGATGCTGACACACGCGGCATGTAATGGAATCCTTCTTCTCCGAAACTTCTGGACCTGCCACTAGAGATAAACTCACCTGACATGCCTAAATCCGCACCACCACCACCACCGTGGTAAGCGTATTGGCTGTTGAAAAGCTGCGGTTGTGAATTGTATATGTTTCCGTTAAACGCCATGTTGCTGCAGTTTTCGTCTTCGAGCAGGTCGTTGATAATGTCGAGGTGAGGGAACTCGTCGGTCATCAAGCTTTGTGGTTGTTGTTGTCGCGCAATCTCAGCATCGATGTGGCTTATAGATCTGTTGCTAGTCACGGCTGGCGTATAAGGGTTGCTCATGCCCATGCTTACAGAATTTGAACTCCTTCCTGCCCACATAAGCGCGTCTTGACTGAAAGGGAAGCTTGACTGATGAGATAATGTCGGTGTTTGCGAGTAAGATGATGATGGCAATGTGGTTGGGACAACTCCATGAGCGCTTGGGTGGTGGATGAAACTAGATGTTGAGCCAGGAGTGTTACCGACTATGGCGTGTTTATATGACTGAGGGATGAAACTTTGTTGGTTGTGTACTGAAGTGTCGGGACCTAGACGACCAGCTGAGCTAACAGACCGAGGAAGGGATGATGATGTTGATTGAACCGAAGAGGAGGCGATGATAGGGTGCGGTTGCATCGCAGGGATAACTGGAGCACTAGAAGGCCTTGATATAGTTGTTGTTGTTGCAGATTGTTTTGGAGAAGAGATCTTTTGCGTATCAGCTCTTAGACCAACAGTTTGCGACTGAATATCTGAAGAAGGCCGCACTACTTGACTTGATGAAGGCGGTCCAGGAGCTGAGATTACCTTCCTATTTGGAACAGCGTCTGCGTTTGAAGAAACGCTCTTTTTCTCCGGCTTTGTCTGAGTTAATGGTGGTGAAGGATTCTTGGCAGCAGTTCTGGGAGAAGAAAGTACAGCAGCGCTTTTCACTTTAAGTCGATCCATGTCAACCGAGTTCACAATTATTTGAGCAACGTTGCGTTCCTGCAAAAAGGAAATTTGTAATAATTGCCATCAGTATCGCACTTCTGAGATCTTATCCAACATTAAAAGCATGAGTGAGTGACCAACCTTCCGAACGGGACTACGATTCCGAGAGCTCTCTGGCTCCTGGATGCGGGAGACAACAACCCAATCGGATTCGGACGGCGAACTATGACTCTTTGATTCTGTTCCAAGTGTTGAAGGTTGATTATCTGTTTCACTAGCTAAGCTCCGGGCAACAGATATCATTTTTACTTGGTGGTTCGTTCCCCTGCAAATCACAAGGTGTCTAATTATAAGGAATCAGTACAGACAGAAGAAGCAACGAGAGATGGAGACAAACTTACTTGTTTGGTGACTTCTGGTTTCGGATCAAGGCATTCCCTTTGTATGACCCACTGTTAACCCCCGACCGGATAGAATCATTAGAACAAGTTGAGGAACTATCATCCACTGTGGACTGATTCTTTCTTTCTCCAATTCCATTGGGTGTGGATATGGAAATGTCGCTCCCTCCTGATGGAGGAGGATAAGTTTCCAAGGTGTCGGTTTCCCAATGGACCGAGCTACTGTCCCCATCTTCCAAATCAGGGTGAAGAATGTCGACCGAACCATCCACAGAATCAGATACGTCGTCTGACACATCTCCTAGAATATCAGTCTTTTCAGCTGAGGATTGTGCTTTCTCTGTGACAGAATCCTTCTCTTCCTCATCATGTTGGTTCTCTTTTAGATCCTTTTCATGTGTTACAACAGTCACCTTTTCTTCCTTCCTTTTGTCCTTCCCTTTATTTTTGTTCCGTTTCTGTTTCGCCTATGAATGTTTTCAACAACCAAAGGAACTCTCATCAACATCCCAACAAGCAGGAGGAAAATTAGATTTTTTTGTAACAACAGAAAGTGTATCACACCTGCTTCTTTTTAGATTTCTTCTCTCTCTCTGCTGCTCCTCTTTTGGCCCTCTGTTCGGTTTCTGCCAACCACGCTTCCTCTTCCTCACGAATCAGTTCTTCCTGCCTTTTTAGCGCAACAGCTTCTTGATATGCAACCTCGATTTTGCTGCTGCAGTTCTCAGAGATGATATATAAGCACATCAACGAAGAACAAAATGCAAGACCGTATAGGAACATAGCGTGCATTTTTACCTGAAGATATGGGTAAGAACAAATATCTCCACGGTTCGTCTACCCAACTCAGTTAAACGTCTCTCATCACGCTCAACGACTTCATTGTTGACCTCTTCTCCATCATTGGCATCCTAGTTTTGCACCCAAGAACACAAAAATCAATAGACGTAATTTTCTTTTCTAGTGGACAATGCAACACGTCCTCTGAAATGGATAATACAAACGACAAATTTACAAATAAAACAAATGCAGATACGATCACAGATAATGGAAATTCAGGCAACAAAAATCTATATATACAACCAACGAAACCGACCTTTGTACGGTTTTGAGGACTTTTATCCTCATGTGTAGGCAATGGTTCTAGAGCAGCTCTCTCTAGGAGCAACAGCACATCATCAACTAATACGAACATATCTTTGTCCACACTAACAATGGGAGCTGGTAATTCCTTGGCATCTAACAAACTTGGCCTAGCTTTCTTGTTCTTAGCTTGACCTTGAAGAGCCTTCAACCCACTATACAAGGAATCCATCACCAAAGTGGATGTAACTTCCTTCTCTATGAAAAAGTGTTTTACAACTCCTTTTAGTATAACGTCCATTTTCTCTCTAGACATCCGACGCCTACAGTTCTGGTCCATCCCTAACCAGAAAACACCGAAGCTGCAACAAAGAACGATATCCATTTCATTTTAGGCAAAATTGCTCAAAAATTTAGAGAGAAAGATATCACCATAAATATAAAAGTAAGGCAACTGTACTATACTAGATTGGTGTAAATTCTGGCCTTCAACAAGTGTGTGAACTAAGAAAAAAGACCACATCCTCTTTAAGGGATTATCCGCCTCAGCATCTCAAGTTCCTTGGCTACCAAGACTTTTACATCAAAGATAGTGGAGAGACACAGCAACCAAATAAAAGTTTAAATTTGAAACTAAAGCAAATTTATATAGGACTCCAAACGCATAAGTGGAAAACAAGATGATTCTAAACATAGCAAGGTTTCCTCTGAAGAAAAGGAAACCACAGCTACTTCCTGCCCACTTGTCTTCACAAATGGCAATTAACTATGATTACATTTCCGGAATCTAGAGAGTTAAGGGTATAAGTTGCATTATGAAATACCTCGTCCATCTCGCCTTGTCCTCTATCAACCTCCCAAGCTTGCTTCTTTTCTCTTCCACAAAACGTCGGCAATGTTGCTCTACATTATTAAAGTACACCCTAACCAGCTCTCTCCTATAACCGCAATGAAGGCAGCGAAAAGGTCGGTCCACCCTCTCCCTGCAAGGAGCAGTTATAGGGGAAGTATCCACAATTCATTAATAAGTGACACCAAAAATAAAGAATATCACATGTGTTTTTAATGGTAAGATTATCTCGCGCTCCACATAGAGTCTTTGCATTACCTGATCACCTGAACTTGAGCCTCAATCGTAAGAGAGTCAGAATCATCTATGAACCCTTCATGTAACTTAGGTAACTCCATAAACTTTTTCCATCCCCAATCATGCTCTTTCTTCCAAAACCGGTGCAGCGTATCTGCACAAGGTGAGTTCAGTTGTCTGCATATTTAAAGGGGCAAGCTAGTTAAGACTCGGAAAAGTCACCTGAAAACTTGGATTTCTTTGAATCTTTATTCACCACAGCTATAGTGAACTGAGCGAAATGACTCCAGCCTGTTTCAAAAACAACAAAAGAACATACATGACCAGGTATCCAAAGAGAGAAACGGGGCCCACGCTGACCAGTGGACAGAACTACTAACCTGGAAGAAGTTTCTCATGGTTTGCAACACAGAGGAACAAGGAAAGATGATTGCAAACATCACATCCTTGTGGATAAATTAAAATATACCTGTCACGAAGAAGAAGAAGGTAACAAAACAGAGCCTCAAAACCCGATCTCAAGTTTATATAGTGAAACAAAGATTAAGAATAAGAAAGATTAAAATATGCTAATGTACCATTTGTAGCCGCCAGCATCAAAAACACTGCTACGGAGCTCCCTTTTGTTGATTTCTGAGAATTTAGCTATCTTCCAAGTATGTTTCCCAAATAATTGAGAGGGTTTAAGGCCTAGGAAAAGTAATAAACATTAAACAGCTGAAAACAGATTAAAAGTATAATAAGGTGGAAAACAAAACAAAGAAGGAAAATACTATGAATGTCCCTAGTTTCTATAATTACATGATAGAACTCAATACAGAAACTAAACTCTTCAAGAAAAAACAGATAAAAGCATCTAGCACGCTCGTTTCCAACCAAACAGATGCATTTGCTAAACCAAAGATGAAATCTGAATTACAGACACATAATACACAGAAGAAGAACTGCACTGCGTCCATAGCGGGTCTTCGGATATGATGCAAAACTTTTTTCAAATAAACAATTTAGAAATGAAGACAATCATTGTAGGAAAGAAAAAGGCGACTACCGTAATCTTCATCATCATCATCATCGGTGTCCCAGTAAGAGGGAGATGTTGATGGCGTCCCGTTCTCCACTTGACCAGAAGACCTCCACACAGAGAGTGCTTCTCCTCCTGATACACTGTGATGTCCATTTGAGCTCACTCCAGAAACTTCAGGAACAGTCTCTGCCATTCCCCCCCACTATGATTTTATTTTCCCTCAAAGCTCTCTCTCTCTCTCTCCGTCAACTATAACGATTGGAAGCAAATAAATTAATCAAAACTAATTCGAAAAAACAATAAGACAATTGATTTGGATCATTTTCCGAGCAATTCGTTTCTCCGTGAGCCACAACGAATCCATGGTTTGAATCAAAGCCCTTAAAACCCCAAATCAGATCATCGATTGGCAATAAACCCTAAATTAGAATCCGAAAACTTAATTTCTATCAACTACTACAATCTCCAATATCGGAAACCTAATAAAAACCCAAGGTGAAATCAACGATCGGAGGGGAATCAGAAACTCGCTCTCTCTACGAAAACATGGACTGTTGTTGTTATCGGAACCTAAGGCAGCGCAAAATCATAAACACGATATTGAAGGGGGGGGAGGGGAGGTGATCGTGTAGATCGATTCGAACCTGAGATGGTGGAAGAAAGAGCAAAGCGAGAGGTTATTCGATTGTATTTTGGCAGCTCCAAGAGATTCTACGGAAGAAAGATAGAAAGAAAAGAAAAGAGAAGATAAATAGGGGAGAGAGAGAGAGAGAGAGAGAGAGAGGTCGCACGAAACAGCTCAAATTTTAGTAATGTTTTTGGAGCTTATTACAAAATGTTTCTAATTTGATCTTTGTTTTAAAACTACTTTTTTTTTTAAATTATCTCACGTGGATTCATCACTAAATTAACGTTATGTAATTTTATTACATCGGTGATGATTGGTTCGTATGCAGCTTTAAAAATTTAGTTGCAGTTGATTAGCTATAGATAAATCGATGGTAGATGTAAAGTTGTTATTGTAGATTTTTTAGGCTGTAGATATTTTAAAATAAAATATATGAAATATGTGTTGTATATATAAAATTATTATTTTATATCAATTAAAATAATTTATATTAATATTTTTTAATAAATTATCAAAATTTATTGTAATTTAAAATGTGATATGTAAATAATATTTATATTATTTAAATATCTTAATAATTTAAAAACACTCAAAGTCAAAATTAAAATATTTATAAAAGATTTTTATTATGATTATATAATTTGTTTGATATTATAGATATTTTTTTTTTCATTTACAGATTCTACAGCCTATAAAAAGAAGATGTAGGATTTATGCCTAAAATACATAAGAAAAAGTTTTGATTTATTTTTTTGTTGTACCTTTAAAAATAAAGTTAAAGCATGATTGGTAAAACTAAATTAAAACTTGATGTAAACTTTAATTTTTAAAAGTAAAGCTACAACATGATTGATAAAATTTAGTAATTTAAAAATAAATAAAGCTAAAGTAGAGAGATAAACCTCAACCAATCACCCCTATTTTAATTGTCAGAAGAAAGATTTACCGTATGAAACTTTAATATTTGAGTGCAAGAAACATAAATTTAATTGTCGAAACTATTTTAATCAAGTGATTTGATTTAAAAGTTCTACATCATATCCGAATTTAAAATCCTTAAAATGAAAATTTATACAGAAAAAATAAGGAAAAAAAAATTGCAGGTAAAAATAAGAAACATCCTCCGACATAACTTTTTAGATTCTGTTATCTTTTTTCTGTTTACATCATTCTGTTATCTAACAGTAAGATGTAACACGTCTACATGATAGGTTCATAAACCTAGTTCATTTTCAGGTTTATACAACCGTCTTTACTTAAACCCCTACCATTTTTTAAAAATACAAATTTTCAGATTCAAGCCCTTATCTGATCTCTTCCTGACGCCAATGATCGTTACTAGTAGATAGAGGAGTTGCTGTTTTAAAAGTTTCTCCAGAATATCCACCGCCTTGTGACAGCATAGATCCCCGGAGCTGGAACCGGAAAACAACAGAGAGGCTTTTCACCAAACCTGAACCATCCTCCACCACCCTAATGTTTCCTTGCATTAACTGTGTCACACACACCAAGAAAGATCCCATTAACATATTTTTACATACTATAGCAGACAACAACAAAACAAACAAACATGTCTAAACCTTTACAATATCTTCACTGCTGTTGAAGCTCGGGACGCTACTAGTCTCTACCTCGAATCCGAATTTAACTTTGATGTATTCTTTCGAATAGCATTGTCGCCACACCGCTTCTTGGCTATCTACTTTTGAGCTTTCCGGTGAAACCAAGAAAGTCACATTACCTCTGATCTTCCGGTTCACTAAACCTCCTAGCATATGCAAGACCACTTGAAACACCTTTCTAGCATCGCCCACGACGTAATCAGGCAATGCTCTATCAACTTCCGTCGAGAAACCAAACCCGTTCCCCACGCATAAACACCTCGCCAAGCAAGCCGTTTCCTTCGCAACAGAACGCAAACTGAAACAATGCGTCTCACCAGGACGTGTTATATCCCCAGCATTGCTCACGAGGTGCAGCAATAGCTCGCTGGTTCTACCCATCGCGTCGACGATAACCTTTTGGTTCTCTTGTAATCCCCCGTCTCGAGTTATCATAGGCAACAAGCCGAGGATGGACCGTACAGGACGCCTCATCGCATCCCCCATCATCTCCTCGAACGCAGCTTTGGCCTGGTTAGCTCTCAGCGCGTTCTCCCTCGCCACCTGAAGCGCACGGTTCTGTTCCGCGAGCTTCTCTCTCATTAGCTGTGATTCTTCTAGAATCACAGCGTGAGAGATGGCTACCGCGACTTGATCAGCCACGACCTTAACGATCTCCAGCTCTTGGTAAGTCCAGCTCCGCGACGGAAGCACACAAACCAAGATGGCGTAACACATGTGGATCGCCTCGGGCGTCCCGCCTTTAAAGTTACAAACACGAAGCATGGGGACTCTGATCCCAACCGTCTGGCTGCCTGGCTTGCCTCGGCTAGTGACCGAGGCAAGCGCAGAGCCAGGATTTAACATATTCACCTCTTCACTTCTCTTAATCCTCACAACATCAGACTCAGTGATCGGTATCGAAAACCCCCCACCATAACCACCACCGCCGCCACCGGCATTGTCATCGTGGTGCCCCGGTCTCAACTCGTGAGTAAGATTCATCTCCGTTTTAATCTCATTAGGTATCCAAACCGCGCAGTTCTTTAACCCCAAAGTCTTCGACAACTCCACAAGCGTGGTGTACAGTATCGTGTGCCTATCCAACGACGTCCTTATCTTGCTGGTGAGCATACGTACATGCAAACTTGTCTCCGTCTGCTTCATTATAATCCCAACCTCGCGGCCAAGCTCTCTCGTCTTCTTACTAAGCATAAACTCTCGAACCTTTGCTTTTAAAAGCAAAGGCAAGAGAGTGACGAGCGAGATGGCCGTGAGGAATGAGACGATCCCAGTCAGCATTTTGAAGACGGTGACAGCTGTCGTGACCCAGGCCCAGTGAGGCCCGTATGTGAAGCCCGCGAGGAGATGGGTCATGCCGCAGAGGACGATGAAGGCAATGAACTCGCAGACGACCCAGTTGTAAGGGGAAGGCACGTTGGTGCGGCTGACGAAGTAGAGGAGCTCGATTGGGATGGAGAAGTACGCGACTGCGATTAGGAAGTCGCCGGCTTTTTGGGATTGGAGGATTGACTCGAAGGTGAAGAAACTGTCTTCGTCGTCGCAGTTGCATATCGACAAGCTGCCGGCGACGGAGGCGGTTAAGAAGAAGAATAAAAGCACGTGAACTAACAATTTCTTCAACATCGATTAGTCTTTCTTCCTGAAATAAATATATAAAATAAAAAGGTGAATATCAAATTCAGATATGACATTACCTATGAACATGGTGAGTATCAAAATCAGATTAAATTTCTTGGAGGAGAGCAAAGTTAATTGAAACATTATACTATAATCTATGATCTTTCTCATCACACAGACCCCACACAAAAAAAAAAAAAATCAAAATCCGTAAAAAGCCAAAAAAATGTGTAACAGCGACGACAATTAAGAATATATTAACTTGCATTTCAGAAACAGTTACCTGCAAATGCGAGTAGTTTGATTATACAAACGATCAGCCAACGTCTCCACCTGTTTATCTATTTGCCAGAAAAAAAAACTATTATCGCTCCCTCTATCTAGCGAAACTCATAAGAATGTAGAGAGACAGAGAGAGATGTGTGTGAGTAAATAGTGAGAGAGGAGGAGGACTCTGAGAGTAAATTGTGTTCTGGTGAGAGAGAGAGAGAGAGAGGAGGAATTGGGGGAGAGACTGACGAAAGAAGAACTGGTGGGGCCTATAAACGGAACATGAAGAGAACATGGACGCTTTTCGTTTGGAACACAACACGAGCACGACATCTTCACCTACGTGGACTCTTACCTAAATCTATTATCAGATTCTTATTTTTTTATATTCTTAATAGGGAGTTAATGACTGTAAAATAAAGAAAACTGACTGTAAACATATCGGAAACAAATTACAATTACAATTATGGTTTTATTTAATAATTAATTGTGGAGTTCATTTTTTTATTTAATTATTTTATTTTGAGTTTTATAGCTTTTTCTGTTTATATTTGTCATAATATTTTATATGATGGCCTTGCATTGCTAGTGATTTTACATGATCACTAAATAACAGTTTAAACTTTGAAACGAAAATGCATTTAACAATGATAACTCCTAGACTGTGAAGTATATATAGTAGTCAAAGAATAACTACATGGCACAACTTCTAGTCTTCTACTACGCATTATTTTAACTAAATGGCAAAGACTTGTGGCTGACATGAGTATATTAGTTATATTGTTCTACTGATTTGATTAAGATGCTTAGCAGATAATTAAAACCCACTTGCTCGTTTTAAGAAATTCGTTTCTAACACGTTATGGTTGCCCGATAGCTTGACCTACTAGCTTCATAAACATGAGTTTGTTTCTTTTGTTCCTTTTACTAGACATGATTCAGTTAAACACTCCATCTATGCTTTTCTATTCATAACATACCGAATCATTTATTTTGTGTGGGCCTAACTTAAATCTTATCGTTGAAGGTGCAAGAGCATCTAACTGGATCCAAAATCACTAAAAATATCACATAATGAGACTGCTTACTGTTAACTGCAAGTGTTTGAATGTAATTTTATCATCATCATCTGAACTCAGTAGTAATATTTTAGGATGAGATTTCATAACAAAAGCACCAGTGGTCTAGTGGTAGAATAGTACCCTGCCACGGTACAGACCCGGGTTCGATTCCCGGCTGGTGCAGTTTTAATTATTTTTTTCCTTATTTGTTCCAAGGTAACGTGCTTTCTCTCCCTTCTCTGTCCATTACCTCCTCGTTCAGGCAAAACAAGGAGGTAACGGGGCTGGTGCAGTTTTAATTATTTTTTTCCTTATTTGTTCCAAGGTAACGTGCTTTCTCTCCCTTCTCTGTCCATTACCTCCTCGTTCAGGCAAAACAAGGAGGTAACGGGGCTGGTGCAGTTTTAATTATTTTTTTCCTTATTTGTTCCAAGGTAACGTGCTTTCTCTCCCTTCTCTGTCCATTACCTCCTCGTTCAGGCAAAACAAGGAGGTAACGGGGCTGGTGCAGTTTTAATTATTTTTTTCCTTATTTGTTCCAAGGTAACGTGCTTTCTCTCCCTTCTCTGTCCATTACCTCCTCGTTCAGGCAAAACAAGGAGGTAACGGGGCTGGTGCAGTTTTAATTATTTTTTTCCTTATTTGTTCCAAGGTAACGTGCTTTCTCTCCCTTCTCTGTCCATTACCTCCTCGTTCAGGCAAAACAAACGTCCTTGTTTTTAAAAAATGGATGCATCATCATTAACTAAAAAGGGAAAGAATGCATGCACCTTTGACTATTAAAGGTAAATTACATAATCATTTTTACTTTTTGCATGAGACCACAACCTCTTTACGAAAATAAAACAAAATTCTGTAGACCACATATAGCTTTGTATATAAGGCCAACGTCAGTCAATAGAGGGGTGGGGTAAAGAAAGTCTGTATATTAATAGTAGTTAACTGCTAATTGATCAGTTGGCAGTAGAGTGATCATAAATTATCTTTTTACTAATCTGTTAATCTTACAACTCATTCTTGAATTCAACCCGTATATACAGACAGTTATAGTGAAATTGAAAAAGTGAACCACACACGTCTGTGGTCGGATGGTCAAGGCGTTCTGTGGATCCCAAAAGACCCGAGTTCGAATCCGCACCACACCAGATTTCCACAGCGCGTGGCTACCGGAGCTTTCACGCTCTCTTCCGGAAAATGGTTTACCATTTTAATTTTTTTTTTTAAGAGTGCATATATAACCAAATAAAGTACAATACTTTTTAGTTACATTGCTACATCAGTTCTATAGTATAACATTTCTCTTTTTTTTTTGATAAAAAAAAGGTATAACGTTTCTCTATTTGTTCTATAGTATAACACGTCTCTAATATTTTTTTGATAAAAAAAAAACATTTCTCTATTTGTTTGCAAGAAAATTAACGCACCTACTAACAATAGTGTCTTCTCTTATGTAAGCATATCAATATCATACTTAGAAAACTGGCTTTCGTTGTACTATTTTATGAATTCATTTTTGTGATAAAGTAGATTAACAAAATTTACACGATCATCACAAAATCTTGTATTATATATTATGTTTTTTCCCATAATTTCATCTTGGATATTTTCATGAGTTCAATACTATATACGAAGAAACAACGTCAACCCCAACATACATCTTGCATAAAGATAAAACTCAATATATATTGCTACGTACATAACGTATAAAATATATATATGTTTATAAAACCCATAGGATCGACATATAAAGTATATATAGATATGCATGTATGTGGTAGCCCTAGTATTAATTAAGAGACGGTTAATTTGGCCATGCAAACGGCTTATTCGACGACGGCGCTGGCTGGTAGTAAAACGGAGCGGCCGGGTGCTGCCACTTCTTGAAAATTGGAGGCTTCTCCACCTCTTTTCCCCACCGTTGCTCATCCCTCTTCGTCACCATTGGTGGCTTCGGTGGCGGTGACTCCGTAGGTGATAGAAGGGGAATGGGCACTTTCCAATTCGCTTCGGACGGGTTTATCTTTAGAGGTGGTGGAGCCCGCCTCTGCAGCCTACTCGACTTCCGGTTCCCACCGCCAGATATATTTCTCGCCGTGGAAGACATCGCCGGTGTTTTTTGATCTCCTTTGTTTTAAATGTATATGAGTGGGGAGTATGTGTGCTATATATAGTGGGGTGTGATCAAGTGTGTTTGGCTTGGATTTTGGTTAAAACGGTCGAATCTTTTACGATTAGTTTTCCTCTTCTTTTCAAGTATTTAAAGTATTTTTCCTTTTGACTATTAGACTAAACTGATCAATTTATGAGTTTGACTATATTCTCTTTTGCGAGGATGATAGGAACTCTTTTCCCCTCCTTTTCATTTTTGGTTTCTAAAAATATTTTCTTTAGTATTGTTGGAAAATATTAAGAAATAAATTAGTTTTTTTCATAGTTTTGCTAACCAAAATTTTGTAGGCTTCGATCCATTTTTTTAGTCTCCCTCTGACAATACAACTTGTAAATCTATGGCAATACGTGGGTTTCAAAGTATAGTTTAGGTTGATACAGTCGGGTGAATCAACTGTTTTCAGCAGTTAACCAACTCTGGTAATTGCATTCAGCTTATAAAAGAAATATCAAAAGAAAAAACTACTAACTCTTTTTCCAGTCAGTTTTTAGGTTTGGCATTATTCATAACTTTTGTTAATACCTAATAAATTTCTGTATGTTTTTTAAAAGCAAAAGAATGATAAAGACCATATGAACTTTAGGACCAAGGAGATAATATAACTTTTGTTTCCTATACCAACTTTAGACTAACCAATCCCTTTATTACCTATTTTAATTTCTGAGATTTTGTATGCCACATATAATGGAAAGAATCATATTCTAGTTTTAACCAAAAGGTAATATATCTTTGAATAATTAATCACTCTCTTAGTATAATTACCATTGAAATTAGCGGCTCATATTCTTCAGAAATAACCTTTAGCAAAACCCAAGTCATATATGACAAAATTTTGATGTGACATTGTATTTTCGCATATTAAGCTTGTCCATTGGATCACAACCAATATAAAATAGATGTGCAAAAATTAAAAACTCTCGTAAATACCACTTGTAAGTGTTTAAACGGTTTGTAATGGACGGATCACATAACTCGCTTTGCGTAAACAAACTTTTTTGTTCAACATTTAATAATTTTTGTTCCATTTATTTTCACAGTGACATAAATAAAAATAAAATAAAAGATTGTAAACAGATTAGTTTTAATGATAAAAAATAATGCAGCAAAAAATTGGTTTATGCTGCCAAAAATTGTCGGAACAAAAAAAATTATGATAAAAAATACTGTCGGAACAATAAAACAAAAGAAATTCTTAGATCTTAAAGATAAACTAGATTTTGACCCGCACGCTCGTGCGGGTGTATTTTTTAAAAAAATATAATGCTATTTTTTTTTATGTCACTATTTAGAGTTGGGCAAAAAACTCGAATTCGAAGAATAAAACCGATCACAATCCGAATAAATAGTACTAAATCTGAACCGGAATTGATTAAATATCCGAATTATTCAAAATTTTGGTATTTGAAGAACTAGAACCTAATCCGATCCGAACCGAAATATTTTGGGTATCCAAAATAGATTTATATACTTATATATATATTAATTATTTTTAGATTTATATATATAAAAACATTCAGAATATATATGATACTTTTAAGTTCACATAAATGCTTGAAAATATATACAAATAGTTAAATGTAAATATCTTAAATAGTTAAAAAATACTAAAAACTCAAAAAATACTTAAATAATTATTAATTATCTATCCAAATATTTAAACCAAACTTATTTAAATTGGTTATCCAAATCCGAACCAAATCCTCAAAGATCTGAACTGAATATTAAATCCCAAAAAAACCCGAGAACGAACCCGAACGCCCACTCCTAATCACTATTATATATCCTATATGTGTCATCATAGGTTATAAAATATGCGTTATCATATAATTAATTGTATTTTATACGTATCATCAAATAAGTTT
>NC_027752.1:1260707-1264930 GCF_000695525.1 Brassica oleracea var. oleracea
ATATATATATATATATATATATAGTCAAAAGTAAATATCTGCAATAGTTAAAGTATACTCAAATCACCAAAAATACTTAAAATAATTATTGATTTCGTATCCAAAATTTTAAATCAAGCCAATTGATATGTTAAGCTTAGGTATTCTGACATATGTTATTCAAATTTATAGGTAATATATTATTTTATTTATAGATTTTGAGAAATTTAAAATAGATAATGATTTAAAACTTTAAAAATAATTTAAATGGGTTATCCAAACGCGAATCAAACCCGCAAAGATCCGTATCAAACTCAAACCAAAATTTAGAAACATCCTAACAGGGCTTAAATCTTTGACCCTGAAGACCCTAAACACAAACCGATCAGAACCAAACCCGTATTGGTGCCCGAAATCCCATCCCTATTCATTATTATATATCGTATACTGTCATCATATAATTAATCGTATTTTATACGTACCATCATATAAGTAATCATATAATTAATAGTATTTTATACGTACCATCATATAAATAATTACATATATCTATCTTATTAAAACTTAATATGAAATATAAAAACCATAATTTGAGTTGGTATTTCAAATTGGACTTTGTATTGTATTTTTATTATAGATATTGACAACATTTTTTTATAATGGTTATTGAAAAATAGTTTAGTAAAAATCCATTTTTGAATATATGTATTATTTTTTAATCAATTTTTGATATAAATCAAATTTAAATTATTATTTTGATTTGAAATATGTGTATAAATTTTAAATTTTGTTTTATGGTTAGTTTAGAAAAGAAAAAGTTTTAGGCAATTAGATTGACCCGTTTTCGTATATTTTAAATCTGGCCCAGATAAATAGTTTCTTATAATATGATGGACTTTTAACTTTTCTTAATAACATAAGCCTATTATTTTTTTTTTCTTAATACTACTATCCTTGTTTCCAAACAAAATTAATTTTTTTTTAAAAGACTACAATTAATGTTTCCAAACACTCCAAATTTTTTTAATAGTCCTATCCAAGTCTCCAAATAGTCCAATTTTGTACTTGAGTTTTAATAAGATAGATAAAAACTAGAAGAAAAAAAATAGAATTGTGGCCAAGTGTAGTATCCTACAGTAGAAAAAGTTGCAGGGAAGACAAAAGAAGGTAGAGCTTGAAGACATGAGAAGCTGTTCTAAAGCCTGAAACACGTTTGTGGAAGAAAAGAATAGACCAACTCTAAGCAGCTTTAGGCTTGGGTGTCCTCTTCTTCAGGTTGCTGCTCTTTGAGGAGGTCGTCGTCCTCGAATTCTTCATTCCGATGAAAAATAGCAATGCCCCGAGAAGCGTAACACTCTGCGATAAAACATTACAATATGCCATAAGAGGAACATTTTTTATTGTCAGGGCAAACGCAAAGCTAGATGAAGAGAGGTGTGTTTTAGACAAAACCTGCAAGAACTCAGTCAACAGAAGAGAGAATTGGCGGTCCTCGGGTCCATAGTTGTAGAAATCATATAAGATGGGACTAACAACCACCAAGTAGAAAGCCTACAAAACAAAGTTAAATGAAAATCAAAAATTCAATACAAACAAAACAACAGAGAAACGAAGAAGTCATTCTAACCAGAAGATAGGCACCAAAGATATTGCCAACAACAAAGAGTAAGCCTCCTAGCCCTTTCAGAGCAACAATTACCGATACGACTTGCTTCACCTTTTAAACAGCATAAGAGACATGAAGACAAGGAAACATATGTTTAAGGCTTTAACCAATCAACAAAAACCAGACAATACCTCTATGTCGGGAAATGCTACTCCTAATCTGGAAGAGAGGTGTGATTTGGCCAGACCAAGCTTGGGAGCCAACTCTTTAGCTGCTGGACCACCGTCAGCTCCAAAGTCATTGAACCTAAATAATATATCCCACGAAGATTAGTTCAAAATTTAGTAATATGATCGACGTCATTTGAGAAAATCTTTAAGCGTATAACTATTAAAGCTTTCAAGCAAACAGATGCGTCTCTCCAATTATAGACAAGATCACAACAACGTATCAAACTGAAATTCAAAGAATGTTCAGAAAAGAGATCTCTATCAAAAAGTACTCAACTTCGAGCTAGATTCATCAATTAGACAAACCCTAGATCTACAACCTAGATGCCGTTTAGACCAAATCAAACAGCTTTGCGAAGGTTCTCTATCAAATCGAAGCTAAGCACGATAGAAATTTGATCGAAGAAGATTAAAAATTGAAAACGCGGGTTCGGAGAAAAACGAATCGAGAAGGGAGGGAGGGGATTTAATAAAAAGGACTCACATTTGCCAAGCGGAGAGGATGAAGAGAGAAGCGAAGAGAACTCTTCCGAGAAAAGAGAAGAAACCCATTTTTTCTTTCTATCTCAAGGGTCGCAGGTCTGGTTTGTCGTCGGAGAGAGAGGGATTCTTTTCTCGGTCGGAGCTTATGTTCTGTTCTGTTCCTCTGCTTTGTTTTTTTTTTATATCTCTAAATTGTGTTTTTTGTTATGAACAATGCGGATTGGTAGGAACCAAATGGCCAAGACCGTGGCCCATAGAGAAAGAGAGAGTCGGCGGTCCAAGAGGAGAGAGAGTCGGTCGCCCCTTGTCTTAGATGTTTCCATTTATCTTTCATATTTATCTTTAGGAGGTTTTTCTTTTTACTTTAGGATAATGATTTGTATACTTTCCTTTTATCTGATTCTTGTAAACCCTATATAAGGGAACACTTTGATTGAGAAATAAAAGAGAGAACACACGATTTTCCCCTATTGTTCACAACACATTATCAGCACGATAGCCTCTGAACCCTGAGACCAAAATCGAATCCCAAAAGCCTAAACCGGCGACCCAAAACTCAAACCTTAATCCTAGTCTTGCTCTTAGTTCATCCAAGAACTCAGGACATCCATCTTAGCTTCTCAGATCACGTTCCAGCTCAGAAGAACCGCCATCCAGCTCGCGATCGAATCCGAACCCCGCGACCAACCCGATACGATCCGATCCCCATCCAGCTCGCAGCCGAGACACCTCCAGCCGCGATCGACTCCATTCGCGACCCGATAGGAGGCAGCAAGCGTCCGATCATCTCAGCTCGAAGTCTCATCCATTCTCAGGTGGTCCGGTTCTAAATCCCCTACGAAACAAAGGTATAAACACAATCTGAGAACCTAGAACAATAAGAACACTAATTCCATCATTATGGAAACTATGTCTTGATTAAATCCTAAAAGAAACCCTAAGATTAAAATCGACAATCTCCTAAACTAGAAACATAAATTGATTCCAATTAGAACCTAATTGTATGTTGATTGATTTAATCTGAAACATGGCAAACCCTAATCAAGGGATCGAAAACCCTAAACCCTAAAAGAAGTTAGTGTCCGATTTTAAGTTTGATCTTGATTGTTTTGATTTCTGATTTGATTTGAGGTTTAGGATTGTTTAGATTGCTTGAATCAATCTATCTGAACATACAAATACTTAAGGCCTTGAAACCTTAAACATAAGTTGATAGAACTTTAAAGATTGAAACCCTAGGGATCATGAGAATGTTTTAAATCGCTTCTGCATGAATCCGAACATGAAATTGCATTCATAACTGCTTAAAATAAGATCGGCCAGCATATAGAATCACATGAGCTTAGGTTGTTTGCATTAGAAAATCCACAGGGCCGTGTGGCTCTTGTTTGATAGCACCATGGTCGATTAGTATTGTTTTGAAAATCATAAATGCATAAGACGTGTTGTGGCCGAGCTTGCTGATATCATGCGGCCACGTGATCCAATTATGAATCTAAAATCTTGTGTGATAATGTGGATCAGATGTCGAAAATAGCAAACAGAGACTATGCAGCCCTTAATCTCTCCGGAGACAATTACTTGCAGTGGGCGCTAGACACAAGGATTAATCTAAAATCCAAAGGACTCGGTGATACTATCATTGAGGACAGCAATGAGAATGAAAAGAATAGATACAGGGCCATATGTTATATGCGCCATCATCTCATTGAAGGTCTTAAGGATCAGTACATGACGATTGAGAATCCATTGGATCTTTGGAATGCTTTAAAGCACAGATATGATCACCAAAAGATGGTGTTGCTTCCAAAGGCAAGGCACGACTGGATGCATCTCAGATTCATGGACTTTAAGTCCGTGGATGAGTATAATTCAGCCTTGTTCAAAATCGTCTCAATACTAAGGCTGTGTGGTGAAGAAGTGTC
>NC_027752.1:1265243-1266191 GCF_000695525.1 Brassica oleracea var. oleracea
TAGGCGTGACAATCATAACGGTCGAGATAACTACTCAACCGGCCGAAGAGGAAACCACAATAACCGTGGTCGTGGTTCCAATTACGGTCGGGGCCGAGGGAGTTATGGCCGTGGACGAGGGGGCATATCCAAACCATCTCACACGTCCAAGTCTTTATGTCACAGATGCGGGATGGACAACCATTGGGCCAAGAACTGCAGAACTCCGAAACACTTGTGCGAACTCTATCAAGAGAGTCTCAAGAACAAGAACCCGGAGGCAAACATGATCCAAGAAAACGGTCATGACGACAAAGGATATGGATATGATGCTGATGATGAATCCGACAGGGACAACAAAGATGACCAAATGGATTTTGAGTCATCCGACCGTCTAAAGGACTAGTTTTTTCGAATCACATTGTTTTATTGCTTTATGTCTTTGATTTGGTGTTTTTATTTTATGAAATGACATTTATAATAAAAGTCTTAAAGATCTTATGAAAGTCTCTAAAAGTTCAGTAAAATTTTATTTATAGAAATGAATGATGAGATGAGTATACTTGTGGTGGATAGTGGCACAAGTCATACGATCCTTAGAAACAAAAGGTACTTTATGAATCTCACAATGCAAAGTGCAAAGGTACAAACCATTGCTGGTGAGGCCAGCCTGATTGAAGGTCACGGCCAGGCCTATGTGATGATGCCCAAAGGCACTCACCTAGAGATCAAAACCGCCTTGTATTCCCCAAGCTCTAGAAGAAGCTTATTGAGTTTCAAGGACATAAGATTGAATGATTTCCACCTTGAAACATGGGAAGAAGGAAACAAAGAATTCCTTAACATAACTTTGATCACCAAAGGCAATAAAAAGATCCTAGAGACTATGCCCGCAATGTCCACTGGTCTTTACTATGCAAGGATCAGTATGGTCGAGGCAAATGCCTCCGAGCTATTCACACTTTATGG
>NC_027752.1:1266393-1266627 GCF_000695525.1 Brassica oleracea var. oleracea
GATACACCCACCTTGTGAGAAGTTTAGATACTTCATGGTCCTCATTGATGCATCGACCAGATATTTGCATGTATGCCTATTGTCCACTCGGAACCTAGCCTTTGCACGGCTGCTTGCTCAGATGATAAGGCTGAGAGCACATTTTCCAGACTTTCCACTTAAGACTAAACGTCTAGACAATGCTGGTGAATTCACGTCCCAGGCATTTAATGAATACTGTATGTCCATGGGGGT
>NC_027752.1:1266857-1317983 GCF_000695525.1 Brassica oleracea var. oleracea
AAAGACCAGGAATAGACTATGAGGAAACTTATTCCCCTGTGGTGGATGCGACTACATTGAGGTATCTAACCAGTCTGGTCGTGAAAGAAAACATTGATTTACGTCTAATGGATGTAGTGACCGCATACCTGTACGGACCACTGGACAATGAAATACATATGAGAGTTCCAGAGGGTATTGAGCTCAAAGATAAGAAAGGTTCTCTAGAACAACATTGCATTAAGCTGAATAAAGCCTTATATGGTTTAAAGCAGTCAGGTTGAATGTGGTATAACCGGTTATCCGAATACCTAACCAAAGAGGGTTATAAGAATGATCCAATAAGTCCATGTATATTCATAAAGAAATTCGACAGCAAGGGCTATGTTATAATGTCTGTTTATGTGGACCACCTGAACATAATAGGAACCTCTAGAGAGATTTCCTAAATGGTCGAATGTCTAAAGAAAGAATTCGAAATGAAAGACTTAGGGAAGACTAAGTTCTGTTTGGGATTACAGTTTGAGTGTAAAACAAATGGCATCCTTGTGCATCAAGAAACTTATACAGAAAAGATACTCAAGCAATTTAATATGGACCAGGCACACCCCTTGCCGTGTCCTATGGTCGTGAGGTCCTTAGACCTGGAAAAGGATCCATTCGGACCAAAGAAACCGGACGAGGAAATCCTCGGATCGGAAGTGCCTTACTTAAGTGTCATTGGGGCCTTAATGTACTTAGCTAGTCATTCTAGACCGGATATAAGCTTTGCCGTGAGCTTACTATCTAGATTTGGTTCATGTCCGACCTTAAGGCACTGGAACGGAGTGAAACATCTGTTCAGATATTTACAAGGAACAAAAGATCTCGGTTTGTTCTACACCAACCGGCCAGGAGAGAACATGGTCGGATATGCAGATGCTGGGTACTTATCTGACCCACACCAGGCTAGATCTCATACGGGATATGTGTTTACACACAGTGGAGCCGCAATATGCTGGCGTTCAACAAAGCAATCCTTAGTTGCTACATCATCTAATCACGCCGAGATCATAGCCATGTATGAGGCAAGCCGTGAGCTTGTTTGGTTGAGGAACATGACCGGCCATGTCTTAAAAGAGAGTGGTCTGGCCGAGGGACAAGAGAAAGAGGAGCAAATGATCATCTACGAGGACAATGCAGCGTGCATTGCTCAGCTCAAGGAAGGATACATCAAGGGAGACAGGACTAAGCACATCCTGCCCAAGTTCTTTTTCACCCACGACTTGCAGAAGGCAAAGGAGGTTCAAGTAGTCCAAGTCCGATCCAGCGACAACTCAGCCGACCTTTTCACCAAGTCTCTGCCAACCTCAACATTCAGGAAGCTGGTTCATCAGATAGGCATGCGCCGGCTGAAGGATCTGCAGTGATGCCTTCATCAGGGGGAGTGTCATGCGTTGTACTATTTTTCCTGTCTACAGTTTCCATTTTTTCCCGCCTTGGGTTTTTGGTTTTTTCCTAGAGAGGTTTTAACGAGGCAACATCGTGCATGATACGCCCATATGGTTCTAGCATCCAAGGGGGAGTGTTATGAACAATGTGGATTGCTAGGAAGCAAATGACCAAGACCGTGGCCCATAGAGAGAGAGAGAGTCGGCGGCCCAAGAGGAGAGAGAGGCGGCCGCCCCTTGTCTTAGATGTTTCCATTTATCTTTCATGTTTATCTTTAGGAGGTTTTCCTTTTTACTTTAGGATAATGATTTATATACTTTCTTTTTATCTGATTTTTGTAACCCCTATATAAGGGAACACTTTGATTGAGAAATAAAAGAGAGAACACACGATTTTCCCCTATTGTTCACAACATTTTTTTTTGACAAAACCAAACCGAACCAGTTAAATTAATAATACAAAACCAAATCTTATTTATAAACTGATTGTTTTTTTTTAACGCTGGATAATTATGGTATTACAACTATGAAAAATATTACAGACGATTCTACAGCCGACAATTCTACCTACCGTATGAGGTTTCACGCCTGACTGCATCACTTGAGCTTGACGGCACTCCTTGTGCCATGCTGCAGATCTCTTGTAAGCCTTTTCTCCTTTAATTCGCATAATTCCGCATTTTCCAGGAATTGAAATTCAGACCTCTTCGTGTAGAAGCATTAATGAACCTTTGGTCAAACCACTGGACCAAGGGAGCTTCCACTAAAACTGATTGGTTTATTGTCTTAAAACTAGGGGTGGACAAAAAAACCGAACCGAAACCGATTCAAACCGAACCAAAATCTATTTCAAATCATTCAGTTGAAGATTTCCTTAATTCAAATGGTTCGGTTCGGTTCGGTTTACCGTGAAACCGATGTGTTTTTGTAATTATTTAAATTAAAAATATTAGTAATACCAATATACTAAAATTCTAATACCAAACCACATATTTTCCACTTTTCATTCATTAACATATATTCTTCTAACCGAATATGTAACCATTAAAATATTTGATTTAAAAGAAATAGAAAAGTCTGTATTTTCATATTCTTAAATATGTAAACGTGGATGTTAAATGTAAACCTAAAATCTAAAAAAATATTTTATTAAAAACAATTTTTTTTTTCACAGCATCACATATGAAAGATGATTCATTGTAGACGTTTAAATAATGATATAAGAGACATTATTATTATATATTTTGTGACTTGTAAAGGTTTTTGTTTCAGTTTTATATTGAATTTAGTTCACATAGTTTATGTTTAGATAATTTATGTTTTAAAACATAATTTTTCTTAAAAAATTAAACTAAAAAGAACCTAATTAAACTGATCCAAAAAATAAACCCAACCAAACCGAATACAAACCGAACCGAATATAAACTGAACCGAACACAAACCGAGCCGAACACAAACCAAACTAACCGTGGTTTATTTCAGTTGGAAAAATACTAGAATCGAACTAACCAAACTGAACCGAACCCGAACCGAACCGAGAAAATAACCGAAGTGCCTACCCCTGCTTAAAACTCAAACACACTCTAAACCAATTTACTGTAATGATTTTATTTAAATCATAACTGGTGAAATTTAATAGGAGTATAAACGTATCGGGCGGGATATATTCATATTACAAATTACTTTTTTGTAAACCAGAATCGGATAAAATTTAAATAACTCAAACTCAAATCCAATTTTTATGTAATTTCTGTAGAACTATATGATAAATATATAATTAAATTGTGTAATTACTGAACGACATATGATATTAAACATATAATATAATGTATATAAATCTTATAATATATATTTAAATCAATTAATCTTTATCAAAATATTTTTGTATAATATATTTTGGTTTGGATTTCATAAATTTTACGAGCTTTCTTTTGTATCCAGACTAAACTGTTACCAATATTTTCTTTCTATTTAATTCAGAAAATGAGGTGTAAACTAGATTACTAGTTAATAAAAAAGTATTTGTGGAAAATATAGAAAAACTTTCAATATGAGGAGAGGATTATTCAACCCATTATTTAAGTTTTTTTATTGAGTTTTCCTGGTTGTGAATGTTTATGCTGACATCATGCCAACAAAAACTGCAAACGTCATCAACGGTCACTGTCGTTCCCACACACCAAAGACCAATTTTTCAACCATAGAATGTCGCTGCTATGCCTCTCTTATCTTTTCCTCCACCTCATGATCATAAGTACTGCCATTATAAAATCTCCAACCCATCCCTATTTTTATTTCTATATTTTTCAGTAAAATAGAAAAATTCTATTATAAAAGTGAAAATGTATACCATTTTGCTTGATACTTAAAAGCAAGGAGATATTCTCTTAATCACTTATCGACCAAACGTATACCATTTTTCTTGATACTCAAAAGTCACATCAAGATCAAGATTACGTGGAACGTTCTTCTTCTTCGTCCTATATATGGCGCAGCCTTTGTAATAAAATTTGAAATATTAGTCAATAAAAAATTTGTGAAAAATATAATAAAACTTTCACTATGAGGAGGATTTTTTTCGATCAATATGAGGAAGATTATTCGACCCGTTAGTTTTAAGTTATTTTTTTTAAGTTTTCCTCGTTGTGACTGTTTATGCTGACATCACGGCCAACAACAAGTGCTAACGTCATCAACGGTCATTGTCGTTCCACACACCAAAGACCAAATTTCAACCATGGAGTGTCGCTGCTATGCCTCTCTTATCTTTTCCTTTACCTAATGCTCATAACAAATAATAGTATATACCTATAAGAGTACTGCCTTAATCACTAATCGACCACAAGATCGAAAACGTAAACCATTTTTCTTGATATTCAAGTCACATCAAGATGCAGACTACGTATAATATTCCTTTTCTTCTTCGTCCTATATATGACGCAGCCTTTGTGAGAAATTTCGAAATAGTTTCAAAAAACAAATATGGAGCTCGACTCTTACAACGAGCGCAAAGCTTTCGACGAGACCAAGGCAGGAGTTAAAGGTCTCGTCGATGCTCACATCACTGAGGTTCCTCATATCTTCCGTCTCCCTCAAGGTACCTTATCCGACAAGAAACCCTCTGTTTCTGCCTCTGCGATCCCTGTTGTCGACTTGGCAGAAGTAGACGTGTCACGTGAACGTGTCGTTGAGAAGATCAAAGATGCTGCAGAGACTTGGGGATTTTTCCAGGTGATCAATCATGGTGTTCCTTTAAGCGTTATTGAAGAGATCAAAGGTGGAGTTCGCAGGTTTCATGAGCAAGATCTCGAAGTTAAGAAATCTTACTTCACGCGTGACCCCACCAAGAGTTTTGTCTACAATAGTAATTTTGATCTGTACAATCCTTCTTCTCTATGTGTTAACTGGAGAGACACCTTCGTTTGTTGCATGGCTCCCGATCCTCCAAACCCTGAAGAGATACCATTGGCTTGCAGGTATAAATAAATATTGTTTTCTCTTCAAAAATCTGTGGAAAAAATATTGATTCTAACTAGGGCCGGATTTGAGATTTTGTGGGATAAAAATATTTACTAAGATTTTAATAAAAAAATATTTATATAATTTGTAGGCTGATTTTTTTTGTATATATTGATTCTGACTAAGGCAGGGTTTTGTGGGATAAAAATATTTACTAGATTTAATGAAAAATATTTATATAGTTTGGAGGTTGATCTCCTATACTATATTTGCGAAGTGATTTTGCCATATGTCATCTTTACAATCAATTTCACAAAACAAATATGACATGACCACTGAAATTAACGACATGGCTTCCGAAAAAAATATGACATGAATAATTTTATTTAATGCTGATTTATATTTTTGGCAAACTTATTAGAATATGATAATAATTCATATATTACATTTAATATTGATATTTCTTTTTGGTAAACTTTTTTTAAATATGGTAATAGCTCATACATCATCTATAAAATAAATATATTAATATATAATTTTGTATAATTATACAATTTGTATTACCAAAGCTTTCAAAGTTTCTACAATTTTTTTAAAAAATTAAATATTTAATCATAAAATCATTAGTTTCTTATATATCTACAATTTTTATAAATATTGTTTAGGCTAAATTTTTGATAATTATATAATTTTATATCATTTTTATTAGTTTTATACAAATTGTTTAATATATATCAAATTTATATTAAACATTAGTAAGAAAATAGTAAAATCTATAATATTTAATAAATTTTATTTTTAAATATAAGTTAGATTTAAAAAATTCCTTACTGCACATGGTGCATGAAAACACTTAGTTTCTTTGTATATAACTTTAAAGAAATTTGGGAACCAATGTCAATATTTTACTATATTGTGCTCAATCCGGTCATGAATTTCTAACTGACATCATTGGCTCAGGGATGCTATGATTGAGTACTCGAAGCATGTGATGACCTTAGGTGGTTTTCTCTTTGAGCTTCTCTCAGAAGCTCTTGGTTTACACTCGGAGATACTTAAGAGCATGGATTGCATGAAGGCTTTGAATGTGGTCGGCCATTATTACCCTCCTTGTCCACAACCCGACCTAACTTTTGGCACAAGTCAGCATTCCGACAGCTCCTTCATCACCATTCTTCTTCAGGACCAAATCGGTGGTCTTCAAATTCTTCGTAAGGACTCTTGGGTCGATGTCACTCCTCTTCCCGGAGCGCTCGTCATTAACATAGGAGATTATTTACAGGCAATATATCATTTTGGAGCTTTTAAAAGTATAATATACAATGCACTTTTGCTTAGAAACTAGGACACCTTTTAATATGCAGCTAATAACGAATGACAAGTTCATAAGCGTGGAGCATAGGGTGCTCACAAACAGAGCAGGACCGAGGATTTCTGTGGCGGGCTTTTTCAGCACAAATATGCTTCCCAATTCAACGGTTTACGGACCAATCAAAGAGCTTCTTTCTGAAGAAAACCCTCCAAAATACAAAGACTTCACTTTAGAAGAATACAACAAGGGGTACTTTGAGAAAGGCCTTGACGGAACATCGCATCTGTCTAAGTTCAAGATATGAAGAACATCTGAGTTAAAATATATGTGCATCAGTTCTTGTCTTGTTTTCCATTTTAAGCTACTTTATTTCCCTCTTAGCTCCCCTATAACTAAACCACTACCAAAAGTAAGTACAGAAATTGTGTGTCGGCATTTATTAAATTCCCATCGTAACAGCTTTGTATTGGATCAACAGAAATAAAATCATTCTTCGTGTATCAGAGAATAAAAGTTGTTACTTCTATGTTGGTGCTAGTTATCATTAATTATGCAAATTTTATGAAAATGTTCTTAAATTAATAGATAGTAGTGCTAATTATCATTATTTCGGTTCTTGAGTAAATAAAAATCGCCAGTAATAGACTAATAGGTGTTCTTCTCTTTTCATTTATGGGAAATTACCACAAATATCACTGGTACTACTTTTCATTTTGATGTATACACTAATCACTTTTATCCTCATTTTTAATAAATGGTAGAAGAACTTATACTCTTAGGGTTAACTAATCTAGACTTAGGGTTTAGAATTGAAGGGTGAGTTAGAGTTTTTGGAATATGAAATTTAGGATTCTAATAAATATATAAATAAATACTTAAAAATTTAAAAAAAATTTAAAAAATAGTTTCAACCATAGTTTTCAAAAAATAAAATAAAAATTCAAAAAAAAAATTATAAAAAAGTTCGAATTTTAAAAAGTATAATTCGAAAATATTAAAAAATTATCATTATTTTTTTTTATTATTATTTTTTATTTATTTAAATAATAATTTATTATATATATAGAGAACAAATGTATAAGAGTATTTTACCACTTAATGAAGAAAATATTTTTGAAAATGTCTCTTTAGTGGTGGTAAAGATGAAAAATGATACCATGAAAGTGGTAAACATGAAATTTCCCCTTTATTTATTATGTTTCCTTAGCACATTTAATGTTCAGAGTACACCTGGGCGTTCGGTGGTCCGTTCGGTTTCGGTTCGGGTGATTTGGATTTTCGAATTTTTGGTGTTACGCTCATAAGTACCATTCGGTTTATACTAATTATCGGATCGGGTTCGGTTCCTTCCGGGTTCGGTTCGGATCGGATTTAACCAATGTTTAAAATCGTACAAAAATATATTTTAAAAAACCTCGAAAATTGACCAATTTTTTTTCAAAATATATAAATTATTTACAAATCTAATCAAAAATTAGTTAAACTATCTAAATTAACTAAAAAGTATTCAAAATAACAAATAAAATAAACTACAAAAATATTTTGAATACTCTAAAATATCTAAATCACCTTAATATATATAAAAACATTAACATATTTAACTAATTTTGGATATCTTCGGATCCAAATTTGGATTTCGGTTTGGTTCAGGTTATAACCAAAGTCTAAAGTAGTAAGCTCATAAGTCCTATTTGGATATTTTTGTAAAACAGTTCAGATTCGGTTTCGGTTTTTCCGGTTTGGGTTAAGGTCGGTACTTCGGGTTGAGTTAAAAACGCTCAGGCCTAGTTCAGAAAAATCTCTTCAAACAAATACTACTAGTAATAATACTATTCACTTACATTTCTATAATCCTATTCAAATCCATTTGTTAAAAAAAATCAAATCAAATCCATTAACTCTGACTTATAAACAGTGCACACACTGATTTCTCTCCTACCTCACTCTCCAAAATAATTTGAATAAATCCACCTCTAAATATAAAAATTAATTTAAAAAAAATTACAAAACGAGATTTTAATAGTAAATAAAAAAGGAACAGACACTTAGAGCAATCCCAACGGTAAGAAAACTCGAGCTAAAAATTAAATAAATCAAACTAAAATAGAATCCAACCAATTTTTGAGTAAATTTCTGTAGAACTAGAGGGTTAATATATTTTTAAATTATGTTATTATTGAATGACATACAGTTATATATATATATATATATACATAAAATTTTAAACATATAATATAATGTATCTAAATCTTATATTATATATTTAAATCAACTAATTTTTATCAAAATAAGATTTATATAATATGTTTTGGTTTGGATTTTAAAATTTACGAGCTTTCATTTATAAACAGACTGTAAAATCTATAATAGATAACTTCCTAAACTATTTCTAATATTTTCTCTATCAAATTTAGAAAATGAGGTGTGAACTAGATTATTAGTCAATAAAAATATTTGTGAAAAATATAATAAAACTTTCACGATGAGGAGGATTTTTTTGGATCAATATGAGGAAGATTATTCGACCCGTTCGTTTTAAGTTTTTTTTTTTTTAAGTTTTCCTCGTTGTGACTGTTTATGCTGACATCACGGCCAACAACAAGTGCTAACGTCATCAACGGTCATTGTCGTTCCACACACCAAAGACCAAATTTCAACTATGGAGTGTCGCTGCTATGCCTCTCTTATCTTTTCCTTTACCTCATGCTCATAACAAATAATAGTATATACCTATAAGAGTACTGCCTTAATCACTAATCGACCACAAGATCGAAAACGTAAACCATTTTTCTTGATATTCAAGTCACATCAAGATGCAGACTACGTATAATATTCCTTTTCCTCTTCGTCCTATATATGACGCAACCTTTGTGAGAAATTTCGAAATAGTTTCAAAAAACAAATATGGAGCTCGACTCTTACAACGAGCGCAAAGCTTTCGACGAGACCAAGGCAGGAGTTAAAGGTCTCGTCGATGCTCACATCACTGAGGTTCCTCATATCTTCCGTCTCCCTCAAGGTACCTTATCCGACAAGAAACCCTCTGTTTCTGCCTCCGCGATCCCTGTTGTCGACCTTGCAGACGTCCATGTGTCACGTGAAGGCATCGTTAAGAAGGTCAAAGACGCAGCGGAGAAGTGGGGATTCTTCCAGGTGATCAATCATGGTGTTCCTTTAAGCGTTATTGAAGAGATCAAAGGTGGAGTTCGCAAGTTTCATGAGCAAGATCTCAAAGTTAAGAAATCTTACTTCACGCGTGACGTCACCAAGAGTGTTGTCTACAATAGTAATTTTGATCTGTACAATCCTTCTTCCCTATGTGTTAACTGGAGAGACTCCTTCGTTTGTTGTATGGCTCCTGATCCTCCAAACCCTGAAGAGATCCCATTGGCTTGCAGGTATAAATATTGTTTTCTCTTCAACATTTTTTGGAAGATATGTTGATTTTAAGTAGGAACTAGGGGCGGATTTGAGATTTTGTAGGATATAAATATTTACTAAGATTTTAATATAAAAATTTATACTTCCTCCGTTTCGATTTAAGAAAAAAATTTCGTTTCAGAATAAGTATGTTTTAGAGTTTCAATGCAAAATTTATTAATAAGATTGTTTACTTTATTACCCTCCTTGTCCACAACCCGACCTAACTTTTGGCACAAGTCAGCATTCCGACAGCTCCTTCATCACCATTCTTCTTCAGGATCAAATCGGTGGTCTTCAAATTCTTCATAAGGACTCTTGGGTCGATGTCTCTCCTCTTCCTGGAGCGCTTGTCATCAACATAGGAGATTTCTTGCAGGCAACTTCACTGAATATATTATTTTTGGAACTTTTATAAATGCACTTTTGCTGAGAAACTAGTATACCTTTTAATATGCAGATAATAACGAATGACAAGTACAAAAGTGTGGAGCATAGGGTACTTGCAAACAGAGCTGGACCGAGGATTTCTGTCGCTGGATTTTTCAGCACAAATATGCTTCCGAATTCAACGGTTTATGGACCAATCAAAGAGCTCCTCTCTGAAGAAAACCCTCCAAAATACACAGACTTCACTTTAGAAGAATACACAAAGGGATATATTGAGAAAGGCCTCGATGGAACATCGCATCTGTCCAAGTTCAAGATATGAGAAACACTTCAAAGAGTAAAGTCTTTTGTTTTGAGTTAAAATATATGTGCATCTGTTGAGTCAGTACTTGTCTTGTTTTCCATTTTAAGCTACTTCCCGTTCCCTTTTAGCTCCTCTATAACTAAACCACTACCGAAACTAAGTAGAGAATTGTGTATCAGCATTTTTTTTTTTTGATATACGCATTTATAAATTTCCACCGTAAAAGCTTTACATTTGTGTATAAGAATATAAAAACAAGAAATAAAATCATTGTTTGTGTATAAGAATAAAAGTTGTTACTTCAATGTTGGTGCTAATTATCATTATTTCTACAAATTTTAAGAAAGTGTTCTTAAATTTATAGATTGTGCTAATTATCATTATTTCGGTTCTTGAGTAAATAAAAATCGACAGCAGTAGGTGTGACCTTTATTATGTTTCCTTAGCACATTTAATGTCGAGAGACAATGAGTCTGATTGGTAATGACCGTAACTTTAAAATTTTTGGTGTAAAAAAAATCTGTAAATTTTTTGCTGTGACTTTAGATTTTATTGCTGTAGAATTTTATGGAAAACATTAAAAAATTGCTTTGGATATTTGGCTTTGCAGAGCACTTGTACAGCTGTAGGTTATTTCAAGAACTGTTGTTTCAAAAAAAAATTAAAGCTTAATTGCTTTGAATTTGGTGCTTTAGAAATAAATAGGGCTGTGGACATCACCTACAACAACTACCAATCACCCCCAATCTCTTCAAACAAATTTTGGATAAACGACCTATTTCCACGTCAACTATCATATAGTAACAAATCCATACAAACTTTAGGCTTGTCCTAATTACACACAATTAATTTATGTAAACCTATTTCTCCCAAACCGGAAAATCGAAACTCGAATCCCCCCAAAATTTGAAGAACGAACTAATACTGACAAATGCCGGTTTAAAAAAGGTTTTGTATTCTGTGTTTTAAAACTAAACCAATGACTAACCTAAGTAAACATAAAATGACCCGATTACAGATGTAAATTGGGTTAACCCATTCAATAACCCAAAATTAAAATTTCTAAAACCTTAAATCCCCAATTCTGAATCTCTCTCTCTCTCTCTCTCTCTCTCTCTCTCTCTCTCTCTCTATCGTTGTTGATTCGGTCTCCTCTCGTTATTTTTTCAGAAATCGAACACTAGAAGCTCCAGACTCATTACTCATTGTCTCAGGATGTGTGGAAAAGGGAAAATGGATGAGAAGGTTTTCAATTTTTTGGTTTAGGGTTCAAAGGAGATATGAATCGATTTGGGGGTTTTTTTTTAACCTTTAGTAGGTGTTTGGATCGGGTGTGTAATTGGATATGAGGGGCGGTTGGGTTTTTAAATTGGTTCGGATCTCGGTTTAAGTGGGGTTTACGTTGTAAACCATTAAAACCAACTCAAAAAATCGTTTAGGGGGAGTCAGGTTTCGATCTTTCAGTTTAGGGGGAAATAGGCTTAGATACTTAAATTGTGTGCAATTGAGACAAGGTTGAAAGTTTGTGTGGATTTGTACAATATGATAGTTGTGGTGTGCAAATAGGTCGTTTACCCACAAATTTTACATGATACTATTCAAATTCATTTGTTCAAAAAAAGAAATCCATTAACTCCTTTGACTTACAAAATACTCTTTCCGTTCCAAAAAAATCTATGTTTTAGAAAAAATATTTGTTTCGAAAAAATACATGTTTTATATTTTCAATGCATAAAATAATTACAAATTGTAAACTTCAAAAAATATAATTGTGTTTATTAAAATTTTATTAGTTAAAAATTGTGAAAATAGTTGATAATGGAAAATAATGCATTGGTAATTATTAAAATCTGATATGTTTTTTTAACAAGTGTGAAAAACCAAAAACATGTATCTTTCTAAATATAAAAATAAATTAAAAAAAAAGGGAACGACATTATGGGTTTCAACTAAACAGGCAGTATTGAGGAACTTCTAGAACCTTTACTGCTTCCAAAAGACAAGAAACATCTCTTCATCACTCTGTTATTACCATCACCACCACTACCATTACAACCTCCAACATCTCCGACCACCATTGGAAACTTCCCAGTATTCCGACCAATCACCTCTTGAAGCTCCAGGTACAGCTGGCGATCCACTGAAGAATCCATCGAGATCGATCTTCTTATGGGCTGAATCTCACCGAACTGGTTATCTTTGCCACGAGTATTGATGCATTCGTCTCCTTTACTCATCACCTTATGAAATATTCTCTCTTTATTATGCATTGCACGATGATCGAACTTTCTAGGCGAAGGACTGATCAACACCTCGTCCGAGGTAGCCCTTTCTTGTTCCGCAAGAAAGTCTCTGTTTCTCACGCTTTGTCTGTTATCACCATTACTTGCCCCAAGCTCAATCACTAAGAAGTCATCGTCGCCTCTTACAACCTCACCGGGTTCAAAACTCCCGTTACTACGAGGAGAAGGATTATCCTCTGGAGCAGAGATTAGGTCAAGAGAGAAACTTGCGTCCCAAGAAACGCTGGTTCTACACAATGGACAGTTGGCGTTGCTCTGAAGCCAAATATCGATACAATCAATGTGGAACACGTGGTAACAGTTTGGAATAATCCTCAGCTTCTCGTCTTCTTGAAACTCGTTCAAACAAACAGAGCATTCTTGTGAGCTCTTGTTCTGATCTTCTCCTCCTGGAACAACGTCTCTCTTCTTGAACGTAAAGATTGGGATAGCTCTGATGGCTGATTCGTCGAGACCTCGGTTTAGCTCGTGAGGAGTGTATATCATTAGAGGGTTCTGATCACTGCTGCTTCTGCGGCGGCGGAAGATGTCGATTTGGTGCCAGTTAAGACAGCATTTTATGACAAAGATGTAATAACTTACAAGCAGTAACGCAGTGGCTAAGATTCCAATCACTGCGACGGCGAGGATGGGGAAAGTCATGCCGGAAGAGCTTCCTCGTGGGAAAATAGGGCTTGTGAAGGTAGTTGAGGGCGGTGGCGGCGGCGGATACGCCAGGTTGTTGAAAGGGTTGCGACGGTCCGTTAGATCCATTTGACTATAAATTTATTTTTGGAAAGATATATAGAACCAACCCTTTGGGATTTGAAGGCAATGTTGATAGAAAAAAAATCAATAATCAAGTAATTTTTTTTATTATGATTAATCTTTTTCTCTATCTCTAATCAAGAAGCTTGAGAGTTTGTGTGTGTGTTTATATACGTACATGCGTGTGTAAGAGAAAGACCAGAGAGTGGTAGAGAAGAAAAACAGAGATTTGAGTAAATGAGGTGGAAGAGACAGAGAAGGAGTTGGTGAGATTTCAGAGGCTCTCAATATATTTATTTAAGTTATCATCATCTTTCTGAATCTTTTATTAGTTTTGATTTTTCTCGATCTATGCGACTTGTTTGCTGTACCTGTACGAGTTCTTTATTTGACATTTCTTCTGTACTTTCTAGTGAAGAAATTAATAAGAAAAAGTCTTTTACTACAAGTGGACTCACTTAATCTACATTTTGATTGTAATTTATTTGGTTCTTCTTCTGATAGTGAAAGTTTTGTCTGTGATGATGCTAAACTTAGATAATTCACTAACTTGTGGTACCATTTTCCCATCTGTAAACTCAAGCTAACCATGCTTGTCGGTTGCTAATTGAATTGATTAGTTTTTTGGAACAATTATTGAGACTTTGATTAACATAATTTACATGGTTTCTATTTTTGTAAGCTACTGTAAAGGAAAAAAAAAAATGAGAAGTAAAGTCAAATCCACCGCAAGAACTCAAAGTTTTTTGCTTTGATTTTTTATTTCGTAATCTAATTTAGATTTATATAAAGTGAGAAAAAGAAATGACACTGGCAGAGTGGCAGACAATATGTTTGACGAGTTTGGCTCACTACAGATCACAGAACAGGTTCGGTGAGAAATGCAGTTTCGTGTTATATTTAAATATTTGTTATCAATAATGTAACATCTCCAGCAAAATAGTATTAGTAATAATGTAAAATACAGACCCACAGCACAATATCTCATACAATTTTTTGACAATAGCTTCGGCTTCAGTAGTGTTGTTGACATAGCTGCATTACCATATAAGTTGTGTATACCAAAAAGAAAAAAATTAAGTTGTGTATAATCGACTTTGTTGTTGTTAAAGGTGGATAATCCACTTTTTGCATGGACATGGATATGTATATATTTTTGTATGAAACTCTATAATTATTATTTCTCAAATTTTCTAACATTATAAAAGGAAAACGTGCCCACGACGGAGACAAAACCCTAGTCCTAGTGGAAATTAATTTTGAAATATAATTGATGATTGTTGTCCCTAGAATAAAACTTGTTCTGATGAAAAAAATCGAAACATTTTTATTAGGTGCCCTCCCAAAGAAAATCACAATTATCAGAAAATGTAGTGGGAAATATAGAAATCGAAAATCGACAAAAATTATATTCAGATCTATGGTTACAAATTTGCAAATAGACAAATACTACCTAACATGGTGGAACTTCATATTTACATTGTATTGACTTTACAAATATGATATAAGTATGTTATTTCAGTTACGAAATTGGTTAGTAGCAGAGCTGTGCTCAGTGTGTTAGCAAAAAGGCAAATGCCTCAGGCCCCTTGATTAACATACTCAGTTTAGGGCCCCTATTTTTGTATGCAATCAGTAAAAAAACATTTATATATGTTCTATGATTTTACTCTTGCCAATAGTTCCTACAAATTTAATTATGTTACACGTTTACTATTTTGATTTCTATAGGATTTGGGATTTTAAATATTTATTCATTTATTGGTTTCTATATTTGTTTTATACGTATATTTCACAAAATCTTTCACAATTTATTGGTATTATTTTGCGATGTTGAATGAATCTGTATCTTTAGTCTTTATAGCTATAATTTATATATTTTAGCTAACACTGATATGAACTTTTAAAGGTTATTATGAAAACATGTAAACAATCTTAATAAAAAAAATTCATGTCAAATAATTATATTTATGTTTACGTACTAAATTGTGTTTACTTCACATTTAAATCATATATTTTAGACATGAAAAATATCAAAAGATTTTTCCATTATGTTGAATATAATTTATATAAATCATATTTTACATGATAAATGTTATTTAAATTAAGGTCCCAATTTTTAAATTTGCCTTAAACCCCACAGAGGCTAGGCACGACACTGGTTAGTAGGCATAAGTATTTGATTTTAGTTATAAATTTAATATGCCCCATGAAACATTCTTAGTAGACTATTTTATGTGAGAAGCTTTGGAAACAAAAACAAAAACTTTCGTAGTAAAATTTTATTTACGGAACATATCTCTTGTATTTTAGCCTAAAGTAAGAAAAGGGAAATTTAGTTATCTCATCCTACAAAAATATTTCATGTAACTCAAGGCTTAAAAAGTGTCAAAATATATTTTTAAGATGCCGTCAGTTTTTTTCACAATTTTTCTCATTCGTTTAATTTCACTAACCATTATTGATTTAGTTTTTATCAAAAAAAAAAAAAAAAGATGCCGTCAGTAAAAAAAAAATATAAACCCTTCGGGAACCCTAACAAAAGGATCCACATTTCAAACTTGACTGTTTGACTATAACAGTAGCAAGTAACAGTTGACTTTGACTAGAGACTGCGGTCATGAGTAGTCATCAGCACGTTGACACTGAGAGAGGACAGCAACGCTGCAACGGTTGGGGATGGATCAGCAGCACGTGATGCTTGGTCGATCACGTGAGTGCGTCAGATCATACTTGTCTCCGAGAAGAACTCGCAGTAGACGTATATAATGCTGGACATTTCATCCGTTAAATTTGATTCGATTCATTATTTATTTCGATTCAATCTGAAAATTTTGGATATCCGTAAACTTTCGAAGTAAAGCAAATACTAAAAATCATTATCCGGTAAAATCGAAGCAAATCACAAATATTAAAATTTTAGGAAGCGGATATCTAATCCGATCCGACAATATATAAATACATGTATATCTTGATTATATTTAAAGTTTTAAATGTATAAATTATATAATTATTATTGTAACATATGATTTGACAAATTCTATTCACATTATTACTTATATAAAAGAATTACATAAAAGGAAGTGAAATTTTTTTTTGACAACTATAATTTTTTTTTTTAAGCTTTGTCTTATTATAATTGTTAACTAAGTTTAAAAAAGAGTAAATTAGGTCAATATACTGAAAAAGGTGGGATATCATAGAATGGAGGGGAGATGGTAATGATGGGGGGAAGAAAATTAAGGGGAAATAGAGTATGGAATGCAAATATGAGAGGTTTGGTGTGTAGAGAGTACAATTTCTTTTTAAAAAATTTACAAAATAGATAGCTTCATTACTTCTTTTAATTTTTATCTTACATATCATGCAAAAAAATATTTTACAAAACAAATTTGTATACAAAAATTTAAGATTATTTGTATTAATCAAAACATACTAGATATCAGTAAGTATTCGTAAATATCCGTAAATATCTATTTATTTTTTTGATGTCCATTTTTTCGAATATCCGTATTTTCTGAAGCAAAACAAATCGAAAAATTAGATATCCGTGATATACGAAGCAAATCACAAATACCTTCAAAAACTCGGATATCCGATCCGTGCCCATGACTAGACCAATGTACTAGTTTGTGTTTGAGATAGAAAAAAAAAGACAATTGAGATTAGCTGTTTCTATCCATAGGTGGAAATGCGTTAAATGGTTTTATTAATCATTTATGATTTAAAATATGTGAAAATGGATTTATAATTTATAAACCCATTGGGGTTATCTGTTTCTCCTTTCATTCTTCCTTTATTAATGGACCCAATTGGGAAACTTGGGTGGACCATGTGGGTAATGACTAACTTGGGCAGGGTCATTAAATTTCAAATCTATTCCAAGAATTTTTAAGTTGTCATATGCGTATCAGTACTTCAGTAGTTGTATATGGATTTACCACCACACCAGATTATGAAAAGTGAAAACGTATTAATATTTAAAGTTTGTGAGACAAACTTTTCTTTCTAGAGAAAGACCAAATTACACTATACAAGAAGGTACGAAACAGAAGTTATATATATTCAACTGCACGAAAGATTATGAATTTAACATACAGTTTCTTTTTCTTCAAAATATCATAAAATGACATAATTAGTATTCCATCCATTTAAAAAAAAGATGCATATTTTAGGAAAAAAATATTTCAAAAATATATATTTTGTATTTTTAAAGTATTTTTATCAACTAATAATGATTAATTATAAATTTTAAAACATTAATTGTATTTTTGATTTTTTAGTCTAGATTATTGAAATAGATAATCACCAAAAAACTATGCATTTATTACTAATATTTAATATATTTATGCAATTTAACAGATATTTAAATCTTGTTACTTATCAGGCTAATTCTATATGATGATTTTTTAATAATTTAACTTTGCTTCTCCAAAAAAAATTCGAATGATGTTCATTAGTTAACTATTTCACAAAAACCATAAATTTATATACTTTGCAATTGATATTTTGAACTTAAGAAGCTTCTTCTATCTGTTAGGGTATATGTTCGTTTGTTAATTAATTTAACTTTTGCTTAGGTGTATCGCTTCGTCAGGAATGTACATTGCCGATTACATGATAGATCGATTCTCCTAATAATAAATTATAATATATGTTATTCAATTAGGATTAGTTGGTTCATGCACGAAGACGTAACAAAACTAGCTATATGTTGTCCCCAACCTCGAGATCCTTACATTAGTCGTAATGGCGACAACAAAAGTGATTCTGATTCTACTTCAATCGTAACCACACAAATTTTTTTTTAATCACGATTACTAATCTACAAAAAGAATGAACTTCAGTTTCAAATTTCATATTATTCACTTAGGTTAATTATAAAAACAACAGTATGATCGAACACCCAGAAAATCTTTAGTTACATGCAGCACATGCAATAAATTAATAAATTTGTTTATTTTGTAAACAATAATCGACATATAGTGTATTTCTCAGTTTAACATACAATACAGTTTTTACCGTGGACGGATTCAAAGTCAGAGACAAGTCAGATTTAAACGACATAAAAATAGACTTGTAAACAATATTCTATAGTTAAACAAAAAGAAAAAAAAAACAATATTCTATAATGTGATGAAAGGGAAATGAACCTATGTAGCATGTACGGACACATAAAATATCGAATCCACGACTAGCAGCCAAAAACGGCTAACTTAATAGGTCTAAATATATTTTTCTAAAGAAGCGAAAAGAAAGCTACAAGAAGTAGTGCATCTACTTTATGACTATGATAATGAATTAACCATCATCTAGATACATTGGACATATATCGTTTCTTTTTTTCAACTGACTTATCGTTAATTATAGATATTTTGATCCTAATTAAATCAGAAGGATGCATGAATCATTAGAAAACCACACGTGACAAATAGGTTTATAAAGTTCGATTTGGATAATAGTGTCAGTAAAATAATTGAGTTAATTTACGGATGAAAGATACTATATATGGAATGTTCATTTATACGAATTCTCTCATAGAAGTTTCTTATTGATAGTGACACATATCGTTCATTTGATGGAACTTTTGAGTTTTTGTGGACCTGGCTAACTATAGAAGCTAATATTGTTGGCTCAAAGATGTCTGTATATAGTTATAAAATTCAGATTTTAGAGTATGTAAGATAATCTAGGTTGCTGATTTATTTTTGTAGAGGCTATGCATGTCCAATAACAAAATAGAAAGATTATGTAGATCAATTAGTTATACGCAGATGGCCATGAAAATGTAAAACCCACAAAAAAGAGAGTAAGAACCACAAGTCCAACGAAAAATAAAACCTATTCGCTGGCGTGTCTAAATATGTAAAGAACGTAAGAATGGTTGAGCACTTTACTTCAGAAATTCTTAATTTTTTTTAAGGCCGCAAGTTCAAGTTTCACCCGTTTGACTCAGGGCTTATGCGCACGATCATGGCAAAATTGTTATTTTTTTCCTTTATAAAAAAGTGTTTTTTTTTTGTAAAATGATGCTCCAAATTTTGGAACATTTAATTTGATTGATGACATTTAAGCTAGTTCGGCCAAAATATATATCCTAGTGATATGTGCTGATATGGTCGTTGTACCACTATTCGAATTCAAATCCATGTTCATGCGACCAAAATATGTTAACTTAATTTCTACAGTATTATCAGTTAGCAACTAGCTATCACTATTTACAAAGCGATCGAAAATATTTTGATTATAATTTTGATAATTCTTTTGATTCTGTATTTATATTTACATATTTTTGTTAATATAAAGCTAATAATTTAATTACTGTTTCGAACTATATTTATTTTTTTGGTAAAATTTCGAACTATATTTTTGTAAACTGTTCGTATGCAAGCCTGATATGCTTAGTATCAAATCAAATTGCGAATACATTTGTATTTGCGTTCACAACTCACAAATACAAATGATCTAATATACAATTGATAAAAGAAATTCCCCAATGTGAACATAATATTTAAATTACAAACTAGCCCGATACTCATACATATATATATATATTTATGGAATGAGGTCCCTTCAACAACTGAATATGTCTATTGGCACAAACGGTGACCAGAGTCGTTGAAGTTTCATAATCAAGATTAGACGATTAAAAATAAGTTTTTATAACTTATACTCCAATTAAGTAAAAAAGAAAAACCTTTTACTCCAATATATTCGTAAACGTTTTCTTGGTTGGCTAATACATATGTTCGTAAACTTGAAGATATTAAAAAGAAGATAAACTGATGTGAAAACTCTCCAAAATGTAGTCATGTCAAAAAACTTAGATTCCCTAGTCACCCCTAGGCGTATTTGTTAGTGTTAAAGAGTATAAAGTATAAACTGGTGGTATGATCCAAGGGAAACTTTTGAGTCAGTTTTAAGAGTCAACCCACGTGGGCACTACAGAAGTCAGACATATTCCAAGTAGACCCACACATCAACTATGACTCTCGGTTGCACACCATACTTTTGGTAACAAAAATTCCATTACTGTTGCCAAAAATACCATATATTGTTTAATATATAATATTAAGGGACTTTCAAATTAATATAGTTTCTTTAACTTTTTGGAGATGTTAGTTTGGGTTAAAGATCTAGACTGTTATCTCTTGTAGAATAAAACTTGAGTCTAAACTTGAGTTCCTCGTTTAACCTCACGCGGATTATTAGAAAATGTTAGTGTTTAAAATGTTAGTATTCCAATTTCCAAAACATCAATACATGATTTGATCGCTATATGTTTTAGACTACTTACAGTGGAAAATTTATCAACTGTGGATAAATATTAACAACTGTTGATGAGCTTACAATGGTTCGTTGTAAAAGTAAAAAATATGATGTGGCAAATTTAGTGTTGAAACTTATCAACAGGTGTTGAAAAAAAATGGATCATTTTTGTACGATGTGTCAAATATTGATTGGACCAATATTCAGAGAGAGAAATAGTTGCTTTAGACTAACTTTTTCTTTCATCTCAATTATTCAACATCAATTATTTCATAATAATTATAATTATATATTAAAAAAATTATATCAAATATACTCTATAAATAGATGCTTGTTTCATTTCATTTGAATACAGAAAAAAATTCATCTTTTTTACTTATAATATATAATCACAAAAGCATAAAGTAGAAGTATGAATAAAATTGGTGGGATATGGTGTTGTATTTTTTTTAAAACAAAACCATTGGAGAAAATATAAATTAAGTGGGTGTTGAATGATGATGTTAAAGAAAAAAAGGTGATCTGTAAGAGAGATAAGATGATATGGAGTGAAAACAGGGTGTTGTAAACATGTAACCAATGTAAATAGTCTTAGAGATTTGTTTCTCTGTTAGGTATGAATCATCGCACTTATTAATTGATCTGCTTCTTAAAAATTCTTTTTTAACTTAAACTATAACCCCTTTTTTGCTTAAAACTAAAAGTATAACTTCTCCAAAAAGTTAGAGAAATGATTCATTAAATAGACAGATCCAGTTGAAGTATCGCAGCCTAGTGGTTAAGGTTTAAAAGTTTCTACATCAAAGTTTAGGGTTCAAATTTCAGGCTATGCAATTTTTTGCATATTGCATATTATAGGAGGTCCATGTTTTAATTCCCGGAAAATGCAATTTATTAAACAATTATGCAGATTACGGAAAAATGGCTTACAAGGGATCTTCAACATAGTGCAAGTAAATCCGGCCAGACTTGAATCTTCATAGGACGGCTCAGGTGATGCAGTTAGGCGTAGATCCTCATAAGACAGATAGTATTGTCGGTTGTCGAATCGTCTATGTAATTGTAATATCATAATAAATCAGCGTTAAAAAAAATAGACAGACCCTTATAATATTATATTTAACAATATTGCTACGCAAGAAATTAACTCACGAGTAAGTACTCTCTTAGTCCAGTGATTTGACCAAATGTTCATTAACACGTCTACACCAATAGGTCTGGATTTCAATTCCCGGAGAAGGCAGAATTATGCGAATTAAAGGAGAAAATGCTTACAAGAGATCTGCAGCATGGCGCAAGGAGTACCGTCAAGCATGGATCCCATAGAGCGGCTTAGGTAATGCAGTCAGGCGTGAATCCTCATACGACATGTAGAATTGTCGGCTGTAGAATCGTCTGTAATATTTCTCATAGTTGTAATATCATAATTATCCAGCGTTAAAAAAAAATACTCTCTTAGACTGATACATAAACACATAAAGTAATCAATAACTTTGTGGATATAACAAAAACGTGTTTTATTTTCCTATACATGATTTTGACTATGTCATTACATTTTACAAATTTTACGGATCAGTAGTTCTTTGACCTGTATTGCAACGCAGCAACGGTTAGCTTTTTCACTAACATTTTCAAATAAATAACAAGATGCTAGCTGATGCCAAATATATTGAATTCATAAAAAACCAATAGCTCTAAGGAAATTTTATTATATAAGGAACATAGATTTTGAAAGAAAATGGAATAAGAATAAATGTAAGATTTGATAAGTGGAGGCTTTGATATTCGAATATTAGGTTAATGGACCCACTTTGTTTCCATCCCTATAAATTCCCCAAATGAAATCTCATTTAACTCATGCAGATTGGAATAAAACACAAACACAAATACAAACAAAAAAACATACGCTCAAACTTGATTCCGTCCCTGCAACATCCATTACTCAATTTGCCTTTATTTCTCTTCTCACGCACAAAGTACACACACACAAATTATACATGGATCAAGGAGGTCGGAGCGGTGGTGGAGGAGGAGCCGAGCAAGGGAAGTTCCGGGGAGTAAGGAGACGGCCTTGGGGAAAATATGCAGCGGAAATAAGAGATTCGAGAAAGCATGGCGAGCGTGTGTGGCTAGGGACGTTTGACACCGCGGAAGACGCGGCTCGAGCCTATGACCGAGCCGCCTATTCAATGAGAGGCAAAGCCGCAATTCTCAACTTCCCTCATGAGTACAACATGGGAAGCGGATCCTCCTCTAACTCTGCAGCCACTGCGGCAAACCCTTCCTCGTCGAGGCAAGTTTTTGAGTTTGAGTACTTGGACGATAGTGTTTTGGAGGAACTTCTTGAATATGGAGAGAACTACAACAAGAATAACGTTAACATGGGTAAGAGGCAATAAAGGGAATGCAGTCGTAATACGTTGAAAGTTACGTGACAGACATTCCCATTCATAACAAAAACAATCAATCCCAATCATACAAGAAGCTGTATTATCACAAAAGTATTATTATTGGCAAATAAACTGTAATGTCAATCGATTTCTACAACGAATAAGATTCTTTAAGCGGGTCATTTTAATTTCTAGGACTTTAAAATTCAAGCGGCTGGGTCCTTCTGTAATTAGTTTTGAGAAAAATGTAATAATCACCATTTGAATAAAATGATTATATGAAACATTATTTTATGTTTTATATTGTGTAAGCTATATGTTTTGATAAAATTGCAATTTCATGTGATTCATCTAAATGAGCTTAAACCATTGTTTTAATATTTTGGTTTGTATAAGGTTTGGAATATTTATGATGAACAAACTTAAACCAGTGATTTTTACCAAAAAAAACAACTTAAACCAGTGATTTCTTTGTCAGCCATGGAAGGTTCAAAAACCAAGATTGGTAAGTTAATTCTAACATTTCGAACCGGCAACAACCGTATCGGCTTGGAACAGCTCAATGCCAGAACAACCATTAAACATGAGAATGTATATTTTGATGTTTATTACTATAAGTCTATAATAACTAAGTAGCAATGTTCAAAAGAAACTTTCTTAAAGCTCAAGAAAAATCGTTTTTAATTTCTCTCCGGCACTTTTTACTAGAAAGGTCCTTAGCTGTTTGACTTTCTGATATCACCCCTTTACCCGCCAGTTTTTGTTTGTTTTGGGGTCAGATCTACTGCAATTCCCATAACTTTTCCAAATTATTCCCTTAAGTGGCAGTATCCATTGGTCCGTTCCCTACTATGCGACATCTTCCACCGGGTAGGGTTCTTCCTCCGACCCGAGTCGGAGGGACCGTCGCCGCCGTGAATGATCACCGGAGTACGTTCCCCGAAACTGATATGGCGACCTGTAAACCGCTATGCCGCTCTGCCATTGTTGCAAGAGCATTGGCGTTAAGTTCTTAAGATACAGGGTTTCCTCATCCTTTAAACAGTGGCTACTGGTGCTCACCGTTTTGATATCAGAAGACTTGAAGGTTACCTGTTCCCATAGAATTACCACCAGCCCTAACCTCCTCTACGAGTCCTCTGTCTTTCTATATTGAAGGCGACTGCCTCTGATTCTGCCTTTAGCGGAACAACAGTAACCATTGGTTCCCAACCTGAACGACCTCTGCAATGCAAAGAAGATTATCTTCCTCCGACAAGGGTAAAGCAGTGGCGCTGGAACACTTACCAGCCCCCCGGAAAGCAAGAGTCTGAGTCTCAGACCCAGATATCTCAGCCCTGAAAGAGAAACATTGCCTTACTATCATAGGAAGGGTCACCAATCCATCAGTCCAAAAGGTGTGGTCCCTTATCCCCTTCTTCACAGAACACTGGAAAGCCGACATCCCTCCGGTAGGATCATACCTCGGCCTAGGAATGTTCCAATTTCACTTTGAATTAGAGTCTGATATAATGACGGTGCTTGAGAAACAACCGTACCACTATGCCCGGTGGATGATAATCTTCCAACGATGGGAGCCCACTGTCTCACCCGACTTCCCATCTATGATCCCCTTTTGGATCAAAGTCCAAGGTATACCAATCCATCTATGGAGAGAAGAAACGATCCGCAACATAGGGGAAGATATTGGAACCTGTGAGAAGGCAGAAATCACCTCTACATCCATAAGAATGAAGGTCCATATCAATGGCAGACTTCCCCTCATCAAGAGCTCAATTATTGAATATCCAAATGGAGATGAGGTGATGGCCACACTAGCTTATGAATGACTCGAGAAGCACTTCTCCAAGTGTAATAAATTAGACCACGAACTACGCGACTGCCTGCTAGCTAAAGCACAAAGGAGAGCCCTCATTACTGATCAGAATGAAGAACAGCAGACGGGAGACTCTATGATCACTGCCCCTCCTGCGAAAAGGGCAGACTCTCTCATAGAATCAAGGCATCGAGAGCCCCTCAGACGAGTGGATCGAGATCAGGGGAGACGGTATCCTAGCCACTCCCACGGACCCTCCCTCTCGCGTAGCAATCATCTGGACCAGTACCACAGGGGACGACTCTCAAAGGCCCAGGAATGGCGCCCAAGAGACCATACCTCTAGAGGACCCTATAAGGAAGGTTCTCAGAGGAATTCTGCATCTTTTCATGGGGATTCCCACTCGCACTCGTCGCCAAAAGGACGACACAATATTGAGCAGAACCAAGCTGATGATTTGTTCACTCCTCAGAACCATCACTACTCTCCTCGTGAGATTGGTTCAGACACAAGAAACAAAGTACATCCATCTGTAAGGGGGACTCCCCTTCGGAGGAGTATCTCGACTCTACCTCAAGAGGCTGTCAATGCTGCTATAGGAGAAATAAGAGAAGCCATGACGCAATATACCAATTGTGCAGACCCGTCGGAGAGCGCAGCTCGCAAAAAACACATGAGACAAGCTGAGGCGCAAAGGGATTTTGAGGAGTCAACGGTTCAGATAGTAAAGGCAAACTTGGCGCGAGCTTCAGAGGAGACGGTCCCAATTACATCAGATCCAATTTCCCGGGAAAGACTTCCCATCTCTGCTAGGATGGGCCCAACTAACAGAGTGTCTAATCCATTTGAGCGTACCCCTATATTCGCCAGACCAGGCCCCGTCAATGGCGACCAAATGGAGCTTGAACAAGTCTGTAACCTTGAAGTTGGTGAGCAAAGTGACAGGGTCCCTTTGGCTGCACGACTAGGACCTGTCAACACTGATACGGTGATGGTGATAGCCAACCTGAAAAAGAACCCTCGATGCCAATAAAGAGAAAACCGGGAAGGCCCCCAGGTAAACAAAGAGTGACTCCAAGTCTCCTTCCAGCGCCAGAATCTTCCTCTCAAAAGAGAAAAGCTCCCAATGACAAACCCCCATCGGGGAGAACCAAACCAGCAACTGAGACAGTACGACCGAGGAGAGTGGTCAGAGTAACTAAGAATATAAGAGGGACTCCACGATCTACCAGACGCCCAGCTACTCCAACCTCCTCGGAAAATCTCCCGATAGCTCATATGATCCCACCAGCTGCGAGACGAAGGATGGATTTTCGGGTTCCATCCAACCCCGTTCCTTAGCGATATTGAGCTGGAACTGTCAAGGGTTGGGGAATCCCCAGACAGTTCAAAGATTGAAAGAGGTATCCAAAAAGTTTCTACCGGATATCATCTTCATAATGGAGTAAAAAAACCCCGACGAAGTGGTGCTCAAGAAACTACAGCACCTCCGATACGATTGCCACCATCTGGTTTCTCCCACCGGATACGGAGCTGGTGGACTTGGCTTATTCTGGAAGCAGGAGATAAACCTTCAAATACTAGATTCTAGTGCTCATGTAATCGACACGCTCATTGAATTTGAAGGGAAAAAGTTTTATTCATCCTTTGTTCATGCTAGCACAGACAGGAACCTGAGAAATTCCTTGTGGGGTCTACTAGTCTCCAAATCCCTTATACGTGAGGATGCTTGGTTCATTACCGGAGATTTTAATGATTTGCTATGCAATGTTGAGAAGGAAGGAGGACCGGACCGCACAGAAGGATCTTTCACTGACCTCCGAACCTTCTTCTCTGAAGGTAATTTGTTCGATCTTCAACACTCGGGTGACCCGTTTTCTTAGAGAGGCAAACGAGGAGACCATTTAGTACGCTGCAGGCTGGACAGGGCAGCATCTAATACCCTTTGGGCAGAGCGATTTCCCTCAGCTAGATGCCAATACTTGGAGGCTGACTTGACGTCTGATCATAAAACCCTGCTGTCTTTCTTCGACAATGGAGTGGGAAGACGCCGTGGTCTTTTCTGCTATGATTGTCGTCTCTGCAAAAACGAGGAAGCCAAGAAAGTAATCTCAGATACATGGCGTGATAGGCAAGTTACTGCGGTGAGCGCTAAGCTTGCTTCTACGCGGAGTGCAATCTCGGCATGGAATAATACCCAGCAGAGAAATAGTCAAGCAACCATCGAACAGAAGAAATGAGAGCTATATGTGGCACTAGCAAGTCCAGTAAATGATACTTCTCTTATCCAAAGCATTGCCGAGAAGCTCAATACTGCATACCTGGCCGAGGAAGAGTATTGGAGGCAGCGCAGCCGCCTTCTATGGCTGAAGCTCGGAGACAGAAACACTGGCTATTTTCACGCTATCACCAAAGCCCGCAAACGCGCAAATGCCTTCTCAGTGTTAGAGGGAGAGGACGGACAAATGGTGCATAAAGAAGATGAAATAGTGCAAGTGATCGACTCCTATTTCCAAAAGCTTTTCTCCGCCTGCCCGGGAGAAAGAGAAGAGACAGTCAGGAAAGCGCTCCGACCGATAGTGTCTGACGAAGAGAACTCTCTCCTTACTGCAATCCCAACTGCCTGGGAAATCCACAAAGCGTGCTTTTCTATCAATGCGAACAAAGCGCCAGGACCAGACGGATTTTCGGCTGGCTTCTTCCATACCCATTGGGAGAACATAGGACCGGATATTATTCACGAAGTGCAGGGGTTTTTCGATGGACAAACCCTCCCAGAAAGCATCAACGACACACATATCCGGCTTATTCCCAAGATTACAAATCTGCAGAAGGTATCAGATTATCGCCCCATAGCGCTGTGTAATGTGTACTACAAGATTTATTCTAAGCTCCTCACGCGAAGAATCCAGCCTCTGAAAACCAATCAGTGTTCGTACCGGGCCGAGCAATCGGGGATAATGTGCTGATAACCCACGAGGTTCTTCATTACCTCAAAACTTCAAAGGCGGAACAACGTTGTGCTATGGCCGTCAAGATGGATATGAGTAAGGCATATGATCGCCTAGAATGGGAATTCATTTCTCTTGTGTTACTTTGGTTGGTATTCCACCAAAAACTTGTGGACTGTATAATGCAGTGCATCACCTCTGTTACCTACTCCTTCCTCATTAACGGCTTGCCTAGAGGGAAGGTAGTACCGAGTCGAGGTATCCATCAAGGAGACCCTCTTTCCCCCTACATTTTCATTATGTGTAGCGAGGTCCTCTCGGGATTATGTAACAGGGCACAAGAGGACGGTTCTCTCAGAGGATTGCGTGTGGCTAGGACATGCCCTAGGATCAACCATCTCCTTTTTGCGGATGATACAATGTTTTTCCTCGAATCAAACCGGGAAAATTGTACAGCACTCAAGACTATCTTAGCCAAATATGAGGAAGCATCTGGCCAGTCCATAAACAAAGATAAATCTGCAGTCACCTTCTCACGGAAGTCACCGCCGGACCTGAAGTGAATGGTTAGAGATGAGCTACAAATACATAAAGAGGGCGGCACCGGGAAATATCTAGGGCTACAAGAGGCTTTTGGCCGGAAGAAGCGGGATCTCTTTTCCTCTATTGTCGATCAGATCAAACAAAAGGCTCGAATTTTCTCCACAAAGTTTCTCTCCTCAGCGGGAAACTAGTCATGCTTCAAAGTGTTCTCTCGGCAGTTCCTTCTTACTCTATGTCCTACTTTGCTTTACCAGTCTCCCTCTGCAGTAGAATCCAATCAGCAGTTATACGATTTTGGTGGGACAACAATGAACACACAAAGAAAATGGCATGGGTTTCGTGGACGTCGATGGCTAAACCGAAGGCACTGGGAGGACTGGGAGTCCGAGATTTTTAAACCTTCAACACCGCTATGCTTGCGAAAACAAGCTGGTGCCTTCTACAAAACCCAGACAGCCTTCTCAGTCGAGTACTCATGGGGAAGTAATGTCGTGACAATAATAACATACTCCTCGCCTCCCCAACTTCTACAATGTCCCACGACTGGAGAAGTGTCCTCCTCAGCGGAGATTTACTCATTAAAAACTTGGGATGGCTAGTGGGGAATGGCCAGTCTATTCAGGTATGGCATGATGCGTGGCTGAACACAAGCAACCAAGAGCGCCCAATGGGACCGCCGAACCAGGCTCATCTGGAGATTTTGGTCTCTGATCTAATGCTCCCAGAATCCTGCGAGTGGGATGTTCTCTAAATTCAACGTTTGGTACCTGACTATGAAGAGAAAATTCTACGCATTAAGCCAAGTCAAACCGGGGCTCCGGATAAGCTCATTTGGTTAGGAACAAAATCTGGCTTTTATTCTACTAAATCAGGATACTACTCTGTGGTGATTAGAGAAGAAGGAGGAGAAAATGCCTTGAATAATGCAAACTTTAACTGGAAAAAGAATGTCTGGGAGCTTGGATGTACCCCAAAGATAAGGACCTTTGCCTGGAAACTCTTGAAGGGAGCACTCCCCGTGGGAGAGAGACTTGCTGAACGTCATATCCCGATCGACCCAAGCTGCAAAAGATGTGGAGCCCCTGAATCTATTACTCATCTCTTCTTCCAATGTCGTTTCGCGAGACAGGTGTGGCGACTGGCTCCGTTTACAACTGAGGTGGAGACTAGCAGAATAATAGATTTAGCTGTGGAATGGCCCTCACTCTGCTCCACTCTATGTCTACCACCGGCAGGAATCACCTCCAAATCTCTGGCACCTTGGATTCTCTGGTGTTTATGGAAGTCACGTAACAAGTTTGTTTTTGAAGGCTCCTCAGGTTCCCCTGAGGACACTCTATCTATGGCTTTGAACCTTGCTAGAGAATGGGAATCAAAGCGAGAAGACGAGACCACCCCTAAACCACTAGCACCCCTGCCCGCCCCCCAGTTTCCATCAGGCACAGTGACAATCATATCAGACGCAGCATGGACCCCTAAAAGGACAACGGCGGGTTTGGGCTGGGTGATTTTCTCCCTTGAAGCACAACGACCTTTCTCCAAGCGGGTGAACTTTGTCTCCTCGGCCCTAGTCGCGGAAGGCCTGGCTCTCCTAAAGGCAGTTAGATCGGGAGTAAGCGAAGAACGGAGGATGGTGGCGTTCGAATCGGATTCGGCACAGCTTATTCGAGCTATAAATTCTGGCGAGGGAATCTCGGAGCTGTATGGAGTCATTGAAGACATTTTATCTTTTGCTTCTGTTTTCGAGTTTGTCTCCTTCTCTTGGATTTCTCGAGAGAAAAATGTGCAAGCTGATAGGCTAGCTAAACTAGCTCTGAATGCTGTTGAAAATGTTGTTGAGAACTTGGTTGGAGTGGGTGATATAATTGCCCCCAACTAACTTTCGAGTTTTAATTTAAGTATTATGAGTTTCAAAAAAAAAAAAGTAGCAATGTTCTTTCTAGAGAAAAAATATTTATAAAATCTTCAAATCTTCAAAACTGTTAAAAGAGTTTCTAACTATTACAATTTCATAATTATATATATTAAAATTTTATTTAAAATTAAATTTAGTGACCAAAACATATTTTTTTAATATTCTCCATTCTCACTTTTAACAAATGAACACACTGCATAAAAAAATGAGCTATATAGTCCATCAATTTTCTTTCATTTTGGTATTTTTATGTTCATAAAAAAAATCAGCGCATTAAAATGGGAGAAATTTTTATATCGATTTTAAAGGTATAAATTTTGATTAATTGTTGAACAAATTTTCCTTTTTTTGATTAATTAATTGCGTAAATGTCATCGTCCCGTGTGGACGGACCCACTGGTGGTTGCTAGCGAGCTACCGTCAGTCAAACCTTATTTTTTATTCAACTCAACCAACAACCCTTTTTCCCGCCGCCGTTAGGTCGTATCAGAGAACCACACACAGGCTGCTTCAAATGAGAGTTGAGAGAAGCCACAGACACAGGTATTCATTTGATGCTCTGACTGAGTTATTATTCGACAAAATCAACAGAGTAGCTTAACATGGATAAAGACTAACACAACAGTTGCAAGCTGACTGATAAACACACACAAACAAGACGCTCGCACTCTTTTGAAGTGTTTTCTCATATCTTATAATTCAATAAATGCGATGTTCCATCAAGACCTTTCTCAATGTATCCCTTTGAGTACTCAGGTACAGTGAACTCTCTGTATTTCGGAGGGTTCTCTTCAGACACAAGCTCTTTGATTGGTCCGTAAACCGTTGAATTCGGAATCACACTCGAGCTGAAAAAGCACGCCACTGAGATCCTCGGTCCAGCTTTGTTAGCAAGTACCCTATGCTCCACGCTTTTGAACTTATCGTTCGTCATCAACTACACAACACATAAAAGTTATACTCATTCATTCAATGCATCTCACACTAAGGCTTTTACTGTATAGTCATATTAGAGTAAACATTTACTCTAACTTTTGTTTTACTCTGTGTTCCACCAAAATTTAACCAATCAAGTGAAATATTTTTTCACAATATTACTCTAATTACTATTCAAACAAAGAAAAACACACACTTAGTTTTATTCCATAATTTATCGGAGTAAAAACATTTATTCCACCTTTTTCTCTTTTTTCACCATATTACTCTAATTATTTTCAGCTCTTTTTCAACAAATTTTTTTACTCCATTTTACTGTACTTTTACCAATCACACTTGTTACCGTGTGTCTCTTTACCTGCAAGAAGTCTCCGATGTTGATGACAAGAGCCCCGGGGATGGGCGAGACATCGACCCAACAGTCTTGATGAAGGACTTGAAGACCACCGATTTGGTCTTGAAGGAGCATGGTTATAAAGGTGTTGTCTGAATGCTTACTTGTTCCCAAAGTTATGTCAGGTTGTGGACAAGGAGGGTAATAATGACAGAGCAAAAGCAAACCCTTCATGCAACCTAAGCTCTTAAGCTTATCAGAGTTTAAACCAAGAGCTTCGGATAGAAGTTCAAAAAGCAAACCACCTAAGCTCATCACGTGCTTCGAGTATCCTATCATAGCATCTCTGAGCCAATGATGTGAGAATCAATATATATCTTACAATTTATCCTAAGATTTCTCAAAGTAAAATGTTTTTTTCTTTTAACTTAAAATATATATAAATCCAACCCGAAAACGGAATTAAGTTTTCGATTACAAGCCGACTTGAACAAAATTTCTCAAATTAAACGGGATTAAATATTTTTTTTAACGTAAAATGTTTTTTAAAACTTAAATCTATATAAAATGGGCTTTTTGCAAAAGTGACTCAAAACTTGGAGTCAAACAGAAAACTAACCTTTTCTTTTGACTCCTTTTTTTTTTGAGATTTTAACCCCACACCTGCACTTTATCTACGAAAATGCCATTAACATTTTTTTTTTTTTTCGAAAATGGCTTCTTTACTGTCTCAACCTCATCTTCTTCAAGTATTTACAATACTGCCACTGCAATGAATAGTGGCAACAACCTTGTACGAACTGTTTGGAGCTTTTAATGCCCTTTAATGCACGTAAATCTCTTTACACTCTCTCTGTTTCAATTGTTATGAACTAAAAACAACATTTCTTTCACTTTCTCTCTATATTCATCCAAAAAACTCAAGCTTTTGATTCAAAATATGGGCTATGGTTGCAGAGCCATATTTCTTTCGTTTTGACTTACGGTTGCTTTCGTTTGAGGTTCTGGGTGGTTGGAGAAGACCCTGTGTGCAAACGAAGTCATCTCACCTAGTTTAAGGTACGAATTTGAATTTTTTTTCAAGATCTGTTCGCGTAGAAGACTTACTAGTAAGTCATCTGTATGTAGAAGACTTACTGATGAGTCTTCTGGTCAAACGGACGACATAAATTAAGTCGTCCAGCTTTGTTTGTTAAAAAAAAACACTTCAGACGACTTATATATACGTCGTCTACGAGAAACGGGCTAGTTTTGCATTTGACCGAATCGTGTCAGATCTTTGACTATTTCTGGACGACTTATAATTCAGTCGTCTCTGGGAAAGTTAAAATTTCAATATTTTATGAAAACTTGACGACTTACGTGTAAGTCGTCCTAGGTTAGTTTTGTAATTGAAAAATAAAACTTCATAATTTAACTTTAACCAGACGACTTAATATAAAGTCGTCCCTCCAGAAGACTTAATTTAAAGTCGTCCGGGGAAAGCAAAGTCGTCCAGAATTTTTCCCAATTTTCTGGTCAAACCTTGCTTATCCCGGACGACCTTAAATTAAGTCGTTTAGCTGGACGACTTTATATTAAGTCGTCTGGTTAAAGTTAAATTATGAAGTTTTATTTTTCAATTACAAAACTAACCTAGGACGACTTACACGTAAGTCGTCAAGTTTTCATAAAATATTGAAATTTTAACTTTCCCAGAGACGACTGAATTATAAGTCGTCCAGAAATAGTCAAAGATCTGACACGATTCGGTCAAATGCAAAACTAGCCCGTTTCTCATAGACGACGTATATATAAGTCGTCTGAAGTGTTTTTTTTTAACAAACAAAGCTGGACGACTTAATTTAAGTCGTCCGTTTGACCAGAAGACTCATCAGTAAGTCTTCTACATACAGATGACTTACTAGTAAGTCTTCTACGCGAACAGATCTTGAAAAAAAATTCAAATTCGTACCTTAAACTAGGTGAGATGACTTCGTTTGCACACAAGGTCTTCTCCAACCACCCAGAACCTCAAACGAAAGCAACCGTAAGTAAAAACGAAAGAAATATGGCTCTGTCAACCATAGCCCATATTTTGAATCAAAAGCTTGAGTTTTTTGGATGAATATAGAGAGAAAGTGAAAGAAATGTTGTTTTTAGTTCATAACAATTGAAACAGAGAGAGTGTAAAGAGATTTACGTGCATTAAAGGGCAATAAAAGCTCCAAACAGTTCGTACAAGGTTGTTGCCACTATTCATTGCAGTGGCAATATTGTAAATACTTGAAAAAGATGAGGTTGAGACAGTAAAGAAGCCTTATTATAAGTCGTCTAATAAGTCGTCCAGATGGAAGACTTTCCAGACGACTTAATTAAGTCGTCCGATAAGTCGTCCAGCTGGGAAGACTTTCCAGACGCCTTATTATAAGTCGTCTAATAAGTCGTCCAGATGGAAGACTTTCCAGACGACTTAATTAAGTCGTCCGATAAGTCGTCCAGCTGGGAAGACTTTCCAGACGCCTTATTATAAGTCGTCTAATAAGTCGTCCAGATGGAAGACTTTCCAGACGACTTAATTAAGTCGTCCGATAAGTCGTCCAGCTGGGAAGACTTTCCAGACGCCTTATTATAAGTCGTCTAATAAGTCGTCCAGATGGAAGACTTTCCAGACGACTTAATTAAGTCGTCCGATAAGTCGTCCAGCTGGGAAGACTTTCCAGACGCCTTATTATAAGTCGTCTAATAAGTCGTCCAGATGGAAGACTTTCCAGACGACTTAATTAAGTCGTCCGATAAGTCGTCCAGCTGGGAAGACTTTCCAGACGCCTTATTATAAGTCGTCTAATAAGTCGTCCAGATGGAAGACTTTCCAGACGACTTAATTAAGTCGTCCGATAAGTCGTCCAGCTGGGAAGACTTTCCAGACGCCTTATTATAAGTCGTCTAATAAGTCGTCCAGATGGAAGACTTTCCAGACGACTTAATTAAGTCGTCCGATAAGTCGTCCAGCTGGGAAGACTTTCCAGACGCCTTATTATAAGTCGTCTAATAAGTCGTCCAGATGGAAGACTTTCCAGACGACTTAATTAAGTCGTCCGATAAGTCGTCCAGCTGGGAAGACTTTCCAGACGCCTTATTATAAGTCGTCTAATAAGTCGTCCAGATGGAAGACTTTCCAGACGACTTAATTAAGTCGTCCGATAAGTCGTCCAGCTGGGAAGACTTTCCAGACGCCTTATTATAAGTCGTCTAATAAGTCGTCCAGATGGAAGACTTTCCAGACGACTTAATTAAGTCGTCCGATAAGTCGTCCAGCTGGGAAGACTTTCCAGACGCCTTATTATAAGTCGTCTAATAAGTCGTCCAGATGGAAGACTTTCCAGACGACTTAATTAAGTCGTCCGATAAGTCGTCCAGCTGGGAAGACTTTCCAGACGCCTTATTATAAGTCGTCTAATAAGTCGTCCAGATGGAAGACTTTCCAGACGACTTAATTAAGTCGTCCGATAAGTCGTCCAGCTGGGAAGACTTTCCAGACGCCTTATTATAAGTCGTCTAATAAGTCGTCCAGATGGAAGACTTTCCAGACGACTTAATTAAGTCGTCCGATAAGTCGTCCAGCTGGGAAGACTTTCCAGACGCCTTATTATAAGTCGTCTAATAAGTCGTCCAGATGGAAGACTTTCCAGACGACTTAATTAAGTCGTCCGATAAGTCGTCCAGCTGGGAAGACTTTCCAGACGCCTTATTATAAGTCGTCTAATAAGTCGTCCAGATGGAAGACTTTCCAGACGACTTAATTAAGTCGTCCGATAAGTCGTCCAGCTGGGAAGACTTTCCAGACGCCTTATTATAAGTCGTCTAATAAGTCGTCCAGATGGAAGACTTTCCAGACGACTTAATTAAGTCGTCCGATAAGTCGTCCAGCTGGGAAGACTTTCCAGACGCCTTATTATAAGTCGTCTAATAAGTCGTCCAGATGGAAGACTTTCCAGACGACTTAATTAAGTCGTCCGATAAGTCGTCCAGCTGGGAAGACTTTCCAGACGCCTTATTATAAGTCGTCTAATAAGTCGTCCAGATGGAAGACTTTCCAGACGACTTAATTAAGTCGTCCGATAAGTCGTCCAGCTGGGAAGACTTTCCAGACGCCTTATTATAAGTCGTCTAATAAGTCGTCCAGATGGAAGACTTTCCAGACGACTTAATTAAGTCGTCCGATAAGTCGTCCAGCTGGGAAGACTTTCCAGACGCCTTATTATAAGTCGTCTAATAAGTCGTCCAGATGGAAGACTTTCCAGACGACTTAATTAAGTCGTCCGATAAGTCGTCCAGCTGGGAAGACTTTCCAGACGCCTTATTATAAGTCGTCTAATAAGTCGTCCAGATGGAAGACTTTCCAGACGACTTAATTAAGTCGTCCGATAAGTCGTCCAGCTGGGAAGACTTTCCAGACGCCTTATTATAAGTCGTCTAATAAGTCGTCCAGATGGAAGACTTTCCAGACGACTTAATTAAGTCGTCCGATAAGTCGTCCAGCTGGGAAGACTTTCCAGACGCCTTATTATAAGTCGTCTAATAAGTCGTCCAGATGGAAGACTTTCCAGACGACTTAATTAAGTCGTCCGATAAGTCGTCCAGCTGGGAAGACTTTCCAGACGCCTTATTATAAGTCGTCTAATAAGTCGTCCAGATGGAAGACTTTCCAGACGACTTAATTAAGTCGTCCGATAAGTCGTCCAGCTGGGAAGACTTTCCAGACGCCTTATTATAAGTCGTCTAATAAGTCGTCCAGATGGAAGACTTTCCAGACGACTTAATTAAGTCGTCCGATAAGTCGTCCAGCTGGGAAGACTTTCCAGACGCCTTATTATAAGTCGTCTAATAAGTCGTCCAGATGGAAGACTTTCCAGACGACTTAATTAAGTCGTCCGATAAGTCGTCCAGCTGGGAAGACTTTCCAGACGCCTTATTATAAGTCGTCTAATAAGTCGTCCAGATGGAAGACTTTCCAGACGACTTAATTAAGTCGTCCGATAAGTCGTCCAGCTGGGAAGACTTTCCAGACGCCTTATTATAAGTCGTCTAATAAGTCGTCCAGATGGAAGACTTTCCAGACGACTTAATTAAGTCGTCCGATAAGTCGTCCAGCTGGGAAGACTTTCCAGACGCCTTATTATAAGTCGTCTAATAAGTCGTCCAGATGGAAGACTTTCCAGACGACTTAATTAAGTCGTCCGATAAGTCGTCCAGCTGGGAAGACTTTCCAGACGCCTTATTATAAGTCGTCTAATAAGTCGTCCAGATGGAAGACTTTCCAGACGACTTAATTAAGTCGTCCGATAAGTCGTCCAGCTGGGAAGACTTTCCAGACGCCTTATTATAAGTCGTCTAATAAGTCGTCCAGATGGAAGACTTTCCAGACGACTTAATTAAGTCGTCCGATAAGTCGTCCAGCTGGGAAGACTTTCCAGACGCCTTATTATAAGTCGTCTAATAAGTCGTCCAGATGGAAGACTTTCCAGACGACTTATAATAAGTCGTCTGCGCAGTCTTTTGGATTGAAGTAAATACCTGACTCAAGATAGCAGCTTTCATTGATCTGCGGCCTCTGCTGCCCTCGTAAGCCAGTATCGGTGGAGACGGACTGTCTGCTCTGGGACCACCAATACTAGCACCCAATTCCGGCATAGCTGTGTACGTCTAGACCTGAAGAACTTGTATAAACCCATCCACGGTGTAACAGCCAGCAATTTCTTTGTTCCACAAAGAGTCCATCAGCACCTTAAACGCGACTCTCCCCCATGGATAATTCTCAAACCGTTCTAAATCCATCACTAGCCTTGCCAGAGTAGATCGTGTAGCGGTTGAAAACTTTCTCCCTTCAATGAATCCAGTGAAGATGGAGAGGTACGCGAGCCGCTTGCGATCTTCCCTGGACCAATCCCCGCATCTCTTCAGTGCTGCTATTATCTGATCAGTAGTTGGCCCAGCTTCCAGATGAACTCCCAGCATCCCCCAGAAAGAAACCATCTCTGGGGTAACGTCACATTTTGGTGTCTCAAGGTCCTCGATGTACTCGCAGTTTAGACCAGTGAGGTTTTCAAACTCTAACAGTGAAAACCTCAAAGGTTCTGGACCAACGAGAGACCACATCTCATACTTCTTCTTAATGTCCAGCTTGAAACTGAGCATGTAGTGAACCAGCCTTGAAGCCCAACCAAATCCCTGCTCCTTGAACTTGATGAAAACTCCCAAACTCGACTCCTTGAGCTCTTCAAATTCGTCATCAGTAAGAGCTTTCCTAAGAGCAGTATGCAACTTGCTGTTATCCGTATGATACGAAATGCTATTGTGGGCTTCTGGTTCTTCCCCTGATGTGTATAACCTACGGGGGAGTTCTGGAATATCCATCCTTTTTGTCTGCAAAATAATCAAAGACAACAATATAAGTCCAGACGACTTAGTAGACGACTTAAATTACTTACAAGTCTTCCAGTCGCAGAAGGAGTTGGAGTACTCGTCATTGCGGTTATAGATCTGAAAAAATAAACGTGAAACGGTGAGAATGAGTAAATTGATAGAGACAACGTTTTATGTTCATCTTTTCCTCGAGATTGATGACTTAGCGGCGTTAGGGTTTACAGAGAAACGGCGCTAAGGTTTACAGAGAAGAAGCGGCGGCGCTAGGGTTTAGAAGAAGCGGCGGCGCTAGTGTTTAGAACGTTGGTGACCACGGTGGCGAGGGCGACGGTTTGTTCGGAAATAGTGGAATCGGCGGCGCTAGGGTTTAGAGGAATCGGCGCGGCTAGGGTTAGAAGAAGCTGCGGCGACAACGGTGAGAATGAAGTGAGATAGATAGCCGATGTTGAGAACGATGGTTTGTTCGGAAATCGTGGGAATTCGAAATCGCCTTTGAGAGGGAGAACTGTTAGGGTTTCTGAATTTCGCGAAAAATGAAACAAAAAAAATAAAAATCACCTTATATATTGGGTAAATAATCCGGTTAGCTTTAAAATTACATTGGTAAACTTTAAGGTTTGGTCCGGTTTAGACGACTTATTCTGGCTGATAATGTACAACAGACGACTTAATATTTAGTCGTCTGTTTTCAGACGACAAAATATTAAGTCGTCCTAGACCCTAAAATGAACCCCTAAACTAAAATGACTAGATTAACTAACTAACCACGTTATAAAATCAAATTATACTTAAATAGTGTTTACTATACACAGAAATGAACACGCATAAGTAATTTTAAAAATTTTCAAAAACGGTTTTAATGCTTTCCAAAATCTAACCCTAAGAACACATACAATACTACAACATATGTTGATGAAACATAAACTTAAGAATATCATGACTCACTACTTTCACTCATCTATGCTGAAAACAATTGAAATTTGTTATATCTTAATTTATACCTCCTAAGACATATGTTAATTACATAATTCCCATTTTTCACTTATCAAAATATTTTTTACAAAATTTTTAAATTATGTTTAAGACTAACTGTCCAGACGACTTTAAGTTAAGTCGTCTGGACGACTTATTTTCAAGTCGTCTAAACAGACGACTTGCGAGGGGTAGAAACGTAAAAAGAATTCTGTTTTTTTGTTTGGTCACAAGGGGATAGTTGTAATTTCAATAGCCTTTTAGGTTACTTTTGCCTTTGACCCAAGTTGGGGTATTGTTTTGGGTTTGACTCCAAGTTTTAAGTCACACTTGGCAATTCTCCCATATAAAATCAACCCGAAAACAGAATTAAGTTTTCAATTATAAGCTGACTCCAATAATTTTCTGCAAATTAAACTGGAATTAAATAAAATGTTTTTTTTAAAACTTAAAATCTATATAAAATCAACCCAAAAACAGAATTAAGTTTCCGATTACAAGCCGACTTGGACAAAATTTCTCAAATTAAATGGGATCAAGTAAAATGAAATTACCTGCAAGCCACTGGGATATCCTCAGGGTTTGGAGGGTTAGGAGCCATGTAACAAGCGAAGCTGTCTCTCCAATTACCAGCAGATGAACTGTAGAGTTCAAAGTTGTTGTGGTAGATAAATGTCTTGGCGAAGTCGCGTGAGAAGTAAGTTTTCTTAACCTCAGGATCTTCCTCATGAAACCTAACGACTCCATCTTTTATCTCTTCAAGAACGCTTGAAGGAACACCATGGTTGATCACCTGGAATATTCCCCACTTCTCTGAAGCTTCTTTGATCTTCTCCACAATGCCTTCACGTGACATTGCAAAGTCGATGATAGGGACTGCTAAGTCTGAGGCAGTGACAGAAGGTTTCTTTTCATCTGACGCCACTGGAGGAAGGCCAAAGATTGAAGTAAACTCAGTGATTTGAGGTTCAATGAGGCCACCATGCACTGCAGCTTTCGTTTCATCGATGGACTTGCACTCAAATTCGATTGAGTTTTCAGCCACCATTTTTGTATTTGTTTTAACTTGTTTTCAAGATTTGTCACAAAGGCTTGCTTATGTAGCAGATAGAGAGTAAGAATCAGAAGAAGAAGAGAAACGTGGAGGAGGTCATGCAAAATATGAGAAGCGTGGCAGAATATTTAAGACAAGACTCAGAGCATCTCCATTAACTAGATATCCATTAAATCTCTTATCAATAAATGTTATCTAACTTAAAAATCTTATGTTAGATTTTATGTTAAATTAGAGAGTCTCTCATTATTATTTTTAAAATATATCAAATTACATATTCAGTATTTTAAATTGGATTAGTAACAATAATACAACTTTAATTATTTAAGACATTAATAGGCAATATATAAATAATATTTTCAAAAATTTATATTTAGATAATTAAGCATAAATTTCATAATGTAAACTTACAAAAATAAAGTTTGAAATACAAAAGAGATAAGAAGTGGACTACTTGGGTTAATAATGTAGTTGATGAAAGAAAAAAAATTATGGTAATTTTTTACTTTGTAAAATAAAATTTATGGTATATGATAAGAAGAAGATTTAAATCTCATATTTTCTTCAAATTTTATATATTATTGTATTAGCTAAAAACTACCAATCAATCTTATAAAGAGTTTGGTCTTTTGGGTGTGTGGGACACACGAAGACCGTTTCATGAAGCTCAAAATGTCCGTTTTGTTCACTTTTTAACCTGCTTTTACGTTATAAACCGTTCAAGTTCGGTTCCGTTCAAAACAAATCATGTTTTCACTTGCACATAAAAAATCAACACAAATAAGAAAAAATATTCCGTTATTGATGTTTTTCGATATGCAACAAAGAAACGAAACACAAGAGTCTGTCTTTTTATGTGAATGTCTTACAAAGACAGATTCAAAACTCTCCTATCTATACACAAGCATACATACAACAATAACACAAACATCTAATCGTAAGATTAAACCCACCAAACAACTCCATAATCCATACGTAATATAAATATACCGTTTACAAAATATTTTAATTTGCACAATAACTTTACTGGAGCAATACAAAATGTAGTCAACAATTTTATTATGTTTTCCTTTTTCTGTCGAAGACAAGACTAGTTCTGATTTAATAACAGGAACTAAAAACTGGTTGCTGAAATAGAATCGTCGACCAAAGAGCTTAGAGATCAAATAGAACCAGAAGAGATCGTAAGCATCTGTAAAGAAGCTCATACTTTCAAAGAGGATAGAGGTGAAATGGTAAAAGAGCATCTTACCCATGCTAAGTGCTTCCTCCAAGACTTTCGCCATCTCTTTCTTTGGTTTCTTGTCTATCTTTCAAACGTTGCGTTTCTAAATGATTTCAGAACCATTTGATCTGTTTTTTAAACTAAAATGGCTGTAATATATTGTAATTTGGGAATAAAGTGGCTCTCACGATTAACATAAAACTAATTATCTAAGAAATAATTTGACCTTTCAGGGGTTTTATATATCCAATATCTGTTTTATGAATGGTTAAAACATATAACAAATTCAAAATTGTTCAAACATTTCCATACATTAAATCCTTGTATTGCTTACAGATTTTACTTTGTACATAAAAATCACACAACAGGTGCTCCCTATCCAAAAGGGATTAGTGCCAATAATTGACTAACAAAACCATCCCGGATCCTATATACTTGGTCGATGATGCGAGAACACTTACTTCTCTCAAGACAGAACTAAAGAGTCCAGACTTCTCAGTTCTCAAACGGTCAAAGCCCTCTTTAGCTTTTGCTTCGGTTACTTAACCACCCTGTTGAGAAAACTGAACAGCAGCGGTTCGGATCAAGTTAACCAGCTCATCATCTAGCTCATCGAGCTCACCCGAGTCACGAAGCTGATGGTAAATAGGAGCTGCATGCTCAGCAGCCGCTTCCACCAGTTTCCACATCGAGAAACTTGCAGCTAATTCGATTGTCTTGATCGATAACTCTCTAGCGGATTCCAAGCAAGAGAGAATCACTTTAGCGCAGTCGTTTTGGAGATCTTCCATTATCCACCATTCGGTAAGAGAGTATATCTCCACGTAAGCTTGAAGCTCCTGCAGTTTTGCATCGGTGTCCATGTTGGTCCATCTGCAACCCGACGGAGGTTTTGGCAATTCATCACAGTAGAACCAATTTACAAGCTTAGTTAGCCCCAGCCAGCTCACAGGAACGTTAAGCCTATCCAGATGGCTGCACAATATAAGATCCAACTATTAGATTTTGAGTCTTCTATTCCTCAATAAACACTAAGACGTCTGAACTAAGAGTAACTGTTACACACCTCTCCTGCATTCCGGACCGGAACAAGGCACGCAGGTATTCACAGCCTGACGATAGTATAAACCGGTGAGAGTGGGCGTGAGGAGATGTTGAGGAACACAAACGGCAGTTGAAGCTAGCCATGTTTGTTTCTTTAGGAACTAATATAACATCCCTGAAATTACAAGAAAACTGTGATCTATCTTTGATTGTTAGCCTCTAAAAGAATGATGAGAATGATAAAACTTACGAGAAATGGATGAGTTTAAGAGTGAGGGCAAGGGGTAGATCGATTCTTGGTATTGAAGACCCCCACTTGGGTCTTCCTCTGCATAGCATCTGAAGCAGAATCTTTGTCTTACAATGTCTCGCCAATGTTTTCAGCTTTTTCAGAGTCGAACTCTCTACTTCCACATATCCAGAGTAAGCAAACTCCAACAACTTAACAAGCGCCAGAGTATCCACATTGGCAGACATGCGAATTTCTTGAACCGTTCCACTGTGAGCTCCCTCCTTAGGCGGCAGTAACGTTGGACACCTGACAGCCAGAATAACTTTGTTCACACTCGCACCATTCCCATTAGCGAAAAGGAGTCGCATATCACTACATTCCTCATCTTCATAAGCTCCCATGAGTCTTTTCCCCAACTTATCTTGGAAGCCATAGTATCCAAGATAGCTTAGGATGTATGCGGCATACCACCTTGGACCAGAGCCATACGTTCCATCTCGGATCTCCTGAAGCGTGGTGCATAACCGATCTCTCACACTTTCTCTCTTGTTCAAAAATTCTTCGGCGTGATTATGTTCAGAGAAAGAATGATTTACCAACTCGGCCAGAGCCAAGAGCGCATAGAGAAGAATAGCATCTTTGTTGTCCCAGTCCTCCGTACATTCCCAGCAACATATCCTCTTCTCAGCACTGCTTTGGGGATAAGGAGCAAAACTCGATGCTCCAACATTCTCACGATTCCTCTGATACCAACTACAGAAAGATAACAGTATCTCCAAACCCTGGTTTCTTAAAGTGAAACTCGCATACTGAGGGATTGATGAATAGCATGCCAAGCCAACCAAACAGACGGTAGTTTGCAGTATATTTGGCAGTACATAGTCTCCAGAAGACGGAATATAACTTAGGAAATTCACAAGGGAATACAAGTTCTGCTCACCATCTTCTCCTATGATAAACGAGAGGGTATCTCTGGCCCTTGATGATATGTATTTGGAGGGTGAATATATCATCATTAGCACAGCTCTTGATGCTGACTCACTTTGGGAGGCACTGATAGTATCGGTTTGACATATCTGGTACCCTTTCTGAACCGACCTTGAAAAGGTCAAGCTTTAAGAAAATCAAAAAAAAAAAAAAATCAGAATAGATAAGACTGACTATATCCAAAAAGACAAACAACCAGTTTCTTACCATGCACATGTGACAAGAAAGTTGAGGTTGAGTTCTTCTCCACGCGAAGTAGAATCAAACTCTTCCTCACTGTGAGCTGCCAAGAATCCAATTATATCCCAAACATATGACCTTAGACTAGGTAGAAAATTTGCATTGAGTATCTTCTCAGCAACAGAAATTTCTTCTTCCAGAGACGCATGACCATCCAAGGAGGATTCACTACAAAAATTCTCCACCACAAGACTAAGAAGCGCTTCTGAGATCCGATACTTCCAGAAATAAATATGATGTTTCCCTTCCCAACGAGTGATAAAGGCCAGTTTACAAGCCTCTATCCGATCATTTTCAAGCTTTCCCGACCTTATTGTCCAGACTATAACCTTTACTAGGGGATCAGAACATATGTTTATCATCTTCAAGCATTCTCTGTTACCTGTCTGATCAATGTCCATGGATTAGAAACCAACTAAGTAACTGAGAAAGGCCAACGGGGCGAGAAATTATTACCGCAAGCCTTTGTGCTAGCTTAAACCCTTCAATTCTAGCATTTGGAGGGCTTGATTCGTCCATGCAGCTAATCATCATATCTAACATAGCCTTCCCATTATCTAGAAGCTCATTGGCACCATGGCCACAAAGCGCTGGAACAGAGACAAAATAACGCGAATTTATTTGGGAAATCTGTAGCCAAGTAAGTAGATAGCAATAACTATATATACCTAGAGAAGAATACAGCTTCAAAGCTGCAAATCTCAAATCCATATCAGGCTTCTGACTAACACTCTCCAATAAACCCATCAAGTCAGGATCATTCCAGACCAAATACCTTGACTGAGGCCATTTCAACATTACAGTACTTAAAAGCGAAGCCATCTCCTGAAACCATTCCACCGACACATTCCCTTCAGAAAAACTCTGCAGATTAGCAACCACAGAAACCACAGTTCTCCCTTCTTCTAAAACCTTCCACACTTCTTTCTCCTTAGTTTCTCTCACGTTTACAAGAACAGCGTTCAAAGCAACAGCACAAGGAAGGGAAGCTTCCACTTGCTGAACACTTGATGACAAAGACTCCACAAGATCCAAAGAATACGATTGAAGGAGAGAAGGAGGAACGATACGGAGCAGCTTAATGACCACATTGGCTGCTAAACCCACCACAGCTCTGTTTCTATACCCTAGAATAAACACCAATGCCCTGGCTATGTCAGATATTGAATCCTAAGCAGCAAAAGACAAAAAACAATTTCGAATCAAGAAGAAAATTCTCGACGAATCACATATGGATCAAAGTCGTTTAGTAACCTTGATGAGACGATGGTTAGCTGTTGCACGAGAGAAGCAATCAAGAAAAGCTGAAATTGATCTAACGACGTGCCTCTGTATCTCGATATCAGTACACTCCCACTTCTTCTCCTTCTCATCACTTACCCTCCTGCCAAATCAATTAACCCCAAAATATCTCAGGAAACAAGCTCGAAAGGGGAAAACAGCAAAACAGAGGAGGAAGAGAAGACCTGAAGCCGAGGTTGAGAGCGTGATAAAGGCGCTGGTGAAGAGTATTCATATGTGCGGTGGTGTTTCCTCCCTTCGACGACGCCATATGAGTCGCCGGAGTTGCTTCTTCGCTTCCCGTTCGATTGCAAATTCACCGGCGGTGGAGGGAAACGGAGAGTTTTAGTTATGGACCAATAAGACCGTCGTTGAGTTTTGCTAATGGGCCTATAAATAAGGCTTTAACTCAGTTTTTCTTACTGGGCCTATAAATAAGGCTGTAACTCAATAGGCTTACAGACATAATTTTATTCTCTTATTGGGCCTATAAACACACACAAAACAACCTGTATATTTTCACCCATACATCTCTGTTGATGCTAGTTACCGTATAATATATGGTCTTTGGAGAGCATCATTACAAGTGACGATAAGTCAAGAGACACACACATACACACTTCTACAACGTGGTAGGCTTTATGATAACCGCTTTTAACCATTTTTTCCCAAGCTTCAAGTAGTAATCTGATCAGAAGAATCTTGAATACCTTCCAAGTTCTGATACCAACGAGCAAGAATACGAAACCAAGAACATGCTCCTAACCATCAGAAGAAGATGACTCAGCAGTTGAAAACAAGTCTCTTTCTTCTCTACATCTCTTCATCTCCCTCTCTTCTTCTTCTTCTTCCGCAGGTTTCACTCTCTTTGACCCACTGTAACGAACCGCCGAAGGTACTCGCTGGTCATTAGAAGACGCAGAGGGGCAAAGAAGACCAGGTACTTTAACGGTATTATTACCCTCTAAGGCCTCGTAGCTATCAGCTACAATCTCATCAGGCGCGGCTCCGATCATGATCTGTGCCTCGCGAGTTCTTGATATGGCTTTGGTTAGCAGCTCACGAGCTGTGTCGATATCTACGATGGGTTTCGCGTAGTTTGCTCCGAGTTCCACTCCAGAAGCTTTGAGTACAGTCGAAGGTGCGTCCCATGGGTGATGGATCCATTCCGTTGGCATTCTCGCCAGCTCGGGAAGCCATTGCCTTATGTACTCTCCTTCTGGATCATACTTTGCGCCTTGTATCTGAAACCAAAACAGACATGTTCTGAGACTTGTCAACGAGAGAACATACTCTTAAGTAGGTCTGAGCATAAAGACCGAGAACCCAACCGGAACAAAAAAAAACGAAACCGAATATGAAACTGAAGTTAACGGTTCCTATATTTTGAAAACTAAAAAAACCAAAACCGAAACAGAATATATACTTAAAAATATTAATTTTATTTAGTTTTAAAATTACCAAATATTTTAATATACTACCTAAAACCCAAAAGACCCAAATATCTGAATATTTTTTTATCCCAAATATTTTAAAGTATCCAAATTATCTGGAAGAACGCAAATAGTTTTTATTTGAAATATTAAAATTTATCTAAGTTATCAATATTTAATCCGAAAAACTGAAAAATATTTATTTTTAACCAAAATTAACTGAAAACCGGAACCGAATCGAAACCAAAAATTTATGGGATATTAGCCGGTTCCTAACATTGATACCCGAACGAAAACCGAAATTACCAAACCAAAATTTATAAATAATCAAATGGCTCCTATATTTCTAGAACCGAAGACCCGAAAACCAAGTTCTATAGTAAAAGATATGTAAGTTTACCGCAGGATTGTCCAAGCGATCAAGCTCGTGGCCATCAGGTAAGCTCCCGGAGATATACTGCCAGCCAATGATGTCACATTCCAAATCAGCATCCAAAAGAGTATCCCAAAAGTACTTCATTCCCCATTTCCACGGAAGAAGGAGAAACTTAACAGCAAAGCTCGAAACAATGACTCTTATCCTGTTATGCATCCACCCAGTAGCCCAAAGCTCCCTCATCCCAGCATCCACCAAAGGATACCCAGTCCTTCCTTGACTCCAAGCCTTGAACTTGCCAACGTCAGCGTCCCAAGGGAAGAAACGAAGATGACTCAACAAAGACTGCTCGTGAGTAAAAGGGAAGTTGAAACATATATACCGAGAATACTCTCTTTGACCAATCCCTCTGAGAAAAAGATCCGCGCTCTCTTCTCCTTCACTGTTCTTATCTCTTGCCCATATGATTTTTTTCATACGGACGCACTGGAACACACGTCTGACGCTTATTTCTCCGAAGTGGAGATAGGGAGAGAGCATCGAGGTTGAGTTCCCAACTACTTTCTTGCTGTTCTTCGCGTAGTCTATCAACTGTTTCTCGATGAACTCGGTTAGTATCTTATCAGCGTTGCTCCAGCCTGGTGACCAAGCTCTAGTTAACAGCGCGTTGCTTGGCTTCTCTGCCTCGTTTTCTAGTCCTAGCTCTTCTACTGAACATGCCCACACCCCTTCAGCTGCTAAAGAACACGGAAACACACACACTTTTTCAACAGTTGTGTCCCCATAAAAGTCGAAAATGTTTTAGGTTCTTTTTACATATTCGTCTAAGGTTTTACTAGGGCCGGTCCTGGACAAAACCGAATGAAAATGATTCAGATATAAGCCCCCAAATTTGTAAAAACAATTTTTTGTTGAAACCTTTACTAAATCGCCTACATGCTCTAAAAAATCTGGGTTTTACCTGCAGTTAGAGGCATCAAACGCCAAGGAGGAGGAAGCATAACGGATTCAACCGACATGTCTAAGCATTTCTTCCAGTAAGGAGCAAAACTCGTAAAAGGTTTGCCATTTTCGGAGTTTATCTCCCAAGGCTCATACAATAGATCTCCATTGTAGCCTTGCACAGAGATCCCACGTTCCACAAGTTTCTCCTTTACGTTATGGTCCCTAACTAGCGAAACAGGATCTACAACCAAGGAAACCATAACTTCAAGTAAGAACTCAAGCTGTATAAACGAAGAGGAGATGAGAGAAAAAGAGAGTAGTACCGTAGAGGTGGTTGAAGACGACTTTTGTGGCACCCGTGGAGCGGACACAGTCCAAGATAGCGGAAACCGTGCTATGTGTTTTGATAAAAGTGAGGTGGGAGCCAAGAGACTTCAAGGATTGGTTCAAGTGAGCAAGAGACTGTTTCATCCACCATCTTGAAGCTCTTCCTGGATGAAACTGCCAAATGAAAACAGGGAAGACTGATCCTTCGCGAGCAGCTGCTGCTAGTGCGGGGTTATCCTCAATCCTTAGGTCTCTTCTGAACCAAACTATAGTCTTTCTGTTCGTCGCCATAGTTATGATCCGAGATGGAGACCAAATCAGCTAATTAAAGCTCCAAATTCTGCCATGATTTCATTTTCAGACCACAAGTTCATACATGGGATGTAGTTCCTTTATGTAGATAACAGAGAATGATTTAACTTTAAAAAAAGCTGTCAGAAAACAAAAGATGAAGATCTACTAAATAAATAAATAAACAAGGCTTGGCCTAACTATGAAATCATAATCAAGAACAATCTAGGAACTCTTACCTTGGGGATTATGTTTGGTTGAGTAGAGTAACACTAGCCACATGCAAGATATGTGGACAACTTTATCCACAAGACAAAAGTAGTAGACAACTTTATCCACTAAACTAGTTGCAATCCAATATTATTGGATCTTTTTTTTTAACCGAAATTTCATTTTCATTTGCTCATCTAAGATTTTCTTGGGGATCATTAGATATTTTACAAGGAACGGAACATGTTTGAAGGATTTTTAGTGGGCCTAAAGTGTGGACAGTGAGTTTGTAAAATCCATTAAATGTTGCTCCAAGGCTTGCATTCTTTAATTTTATATAAGGTAAGAAGTGCAGTGACAAAAAAAATAATATAAGGTAAGAAGTGATTCGATTTCTGTTTTATTGGGCCGTCAAGAAATAGAAACATAAACGTATCTAGTTCGGTCAGACTTGCTAAAAAGAAGCAGCCCTTTTGCTACAAAACTATACACACGCCATTCCGCATTACTGCACAAGCTTAGCATCAGTTTTGGGCTACTGACTAAACCAAAACTAATAGAGCACCAAAAGGTAACCGATAAAGTTAACAATTTTTATCTTTTTATTATGAAAAACAACCAGACACAGGAAGCAGAGTAAACGATATCCTGGTGTAGAAACAACAGACCAGGGACAATGCTCAATAACAAGACAAACCCACAAAGAGGTTATAAAAACAGTGTTTTGGAGATTTTATTCAGACACCTGATAAATGAAAAATGGCTCCAGAAGAGAGAGTATTGGTTGTTTAAGAGAGGCATGAGTAGGCCAAGTCCTTCTCTTCCTTCAGCTCCTCTGCTGTCAAATCCATCTTCTTCCTTGACATTTCATCGATCGGAAGCCCTAATCAACCAAATTCCATTTAGCATCAACACATTACAGAGTTCAGAATTAGTTATTTGAACTGTGAAAGCTTGTCTTACCTTGGACAATACTCCACTCTCCATTGCGGCAAGTGACAGGGAAGGAGTAGATAAGCCCAGCTGGAACGTCGTAAGAGCCATCGGAGTATACTCCCATTGAAACAAATGTACCCTGAACCAAGGAAAAAAAAAAAAAATCATATTAGAACAACAATCATCTCTGATTATATCGGCACTGTACAATGGGAAGGGTGTTATTATGAACCTCTGGAGTTCCAAGGACCCAGTCACGGATGTGGTCACAAGCAGAGCTAGCAGCAGAGAGTGCACTTGACAACTTCCTCGCCTTGATGATTGCAGCTCCACGTTGTTGAACGGTGGTGATGAATTCTCCATTCAAGTATTCATCGTTCTTGACGAGTTCACGGACTGGCTTCTCTCCAGCCGATGTCTGCACCTTAGCATGGTTGACATCTGGGTACTGTGAGGATGAGTGGTTTCCCCAGATGATCACGTTCTTAACATCAGACACTGGCACGCTCAACCTCTCGGAGATCTGACCCAAGGCCCTGTTGTGGTCAAGCCTTGTCAAACAGGTGATGTTCTTCTCAGGGATGGATGGTGCAAATTCCTTGAGGATCAATGCGTTGGTGTTTGCAGGGTTTGCAACAACAAGAACCTGAAAAAAAAAGGAGAGAAAAATGTCTTGAGAAAAAGAGTCACAAACAGGAACCCAAGTGAGAATATGAAGCACTCGTTACACTCCAGTGAACAGTACCTTGCAGTTTGGAGCGGCGTGCTTCTCCAAAGCAGTAGCCTGAGACTTGTAAATGGAGACGTTCTTGGTCATAACATCCTTCCTCTCCATTCCTTCTTTCCTCGGGAAACCACCAACCATAACAGCAACGTTGACTCCAGTGCATCCCTCAACGGCATCAGTTGTAGCAACAACACCTGAACAAAACACGTCATCTCTCTCAACTTGAGCAAAAACAACACATGGCACGGATCGCATATATTCACATCAATGAAAAATACACCTTGAGAAAATGAAACTACCTTTGAGAAGGGGGAAAGCAGCATCGATCAACTCCATCTTGACACCGTTGAGTGCTTCAGCAGCAGGAGGAATATCCAACATGTGGAGGATCACAGGCTGGTCAGCACCAAGCATGATACCTCTCGCAATCATAGGGACAAGAGCGTATCCAATTTGTCCTGCATCAAAAAATCGCAATCGTTTTCATTCACAAACTATAAACTATATCCAAATCATAAAATATAGAGTTAACCAAAACCGCTTTCAATCTATAAAATAATAAGATACCCAATTTAGTCAACGAACAAACATGAACATTGCTACCAATTCAAATAAAATAATAAATAAATAAAAATTAAAGTTGACTTCGGCGTTGTGGTAACACGTCAGCTTCTAGATCAAACCTCTACAGTTTTAGCTGAGACTTAACAGACCACAAAGCATCATACTATACGAATCGAATCAGATCTCATTCTACCACACAACGAAACTAGAATCAACGTTCTGATTCATCGATCTATAGATCGTTCGTGCGGCGTAACAAAGACAACACGGAGAGATCTGACTACAAGTAAGCACGAGGTCAAAAATCAAAGATCTGAGAAAAACTAAAGCTACCTGCAGCACCGGTAACGAGAACACGAACTGGTTCCTTCGCCATCGG
>NC_027752.1:1318095-1347251 GCF_000695525.1 Brassica oleracea var. oleracea
GTTTCGGAGAGGGCTTGTAAGTTGTAACCTTCGGGAGCTCACTACGGTCTCTATTTATCGGAGATATCGAAGGGGCTGTGTGTCATGCCACTTATCTCCAAGGAATAAATAAATAATAATCTCAGGTTTAAATTAGGAAAAAGATCCGTAGATAATAATACAATATATGGGCTTAAGTAAGGCCCATATATTTGAGCCCATAGTTTTCACACTAGATAATGGCGATAAGGCGGCTACAGAGAGAGAGAGAGAGAGAGCCACGTCCTAGACATTTCTCAGGCATGGCGTCATACGTCACCTTCTCAACGGTCACTCCCGTGGCGATCACCGGCAACAACAGTGGGGGATACGCTCTCTCAGCCTTCACGCGCCGCTGCGTAGCTCCGTCTCCGAATGCTGGGAGGAGGATGTTCAGAACGTCGGTTATGGCGAAAGCGTCGACTGAGAAGGCGGCGAAGAAAGCTATGGAGTACAGGAAGCTAGGGGATTCGGAGCTCAATATCAGCGAGATTACTATGGGCACTGTAAGAATGAGATTCCTCTCCTTCGCTATTGCTATCTGATGAAGAATTGGTTGAGTCGATGATTTTGTAATGGCCTTAGGAATATGAGTGTTAGTCTTTTGGACTTGTGCGATCATATCTAATGCATTGGTCTATCTTATTTTGTTTAATCATGCTTCAGATGACATTTGGGGAGCAGAATACTGAGAAAGAATCTCATGAGATGCTAAGTTATGCAGTTGAGCATGGCATCAACTGCATCGACACTGCAGAAGCCGTGAGTTTTTTTATTTTCTATCTTTTTGAATTTCTTCTTCTTTATGTATGTGTTTCGATATGAGCTAAAGAGAGGTATCCTATGTGCTCTCTCGCTAATCAAACATGTTTTGAGAAGCTTGAGATATAGGGAAGTTTATTTGGTTAATGGAAAATATCATTAATGGCTAGTGAGCTCTGGCTTTTGAAATAGTGCAAATTGATTAATGGTTCTTGATGAAGTAACTTGAATGTTTTGGTAAGAATTTAGAGATCGAGCACTGTTTGGCATTTGAAACAGATATATGTGTTTGTTCTTGCATCTGATTACTCGCGTAGTTAATCTGTTTTAGTAATTTACCAATCCATTTATTGATTTCTTATTTTCACAGTATCCTGTCCCAATGAAGAAGGAGACCCAAGGGAAAACGGATCTTTATATCAGTAGCTGGTTGAAGTCTCAGAGCCGTGACAAGGTACCACCATCTGTCATGCTTTGGATGCATATTGTTGTTAACTAATTGCTTCTTTTTGTGGATTCTGTTGATGGATAAGGAACTGATCTATGCTGGGTCTACTCAACTAAGATAATTGCTATATAATATTTTTGTGTTTTTCTGTGTACAGTTTGTTTTGGCAACTAAACTATGTGGGTACTCAGAAAGAACAGCATACCTGCGGGAGAATGCGGAGGTTACGCGTGTGGATGCAGTTAATATCAAAGAAAGTGTCGAGAAAAGCCTAAAACGCCTTGGCACTGACTACATTGATTTGCTTCAAATACACTGGTAACAGCGTCTTGTTACATTAAGCCTCAAGCCTAACACATATGCTAACATCTCTTATGCAAATTAGTCTTTCCGTTTTCATAGGCAAACCATTTCTTTATGTCATCATAGAGTGTGTGCAATATCATGATGCTGATGTTTTTTTCAGTCCAGGCCAGATCGGTATGTACCACTCTTTGGTGATAACTACTATGATACATCGAAATGGAGAGCTAGTGTGCCATTTGTCGAGCAGCTAAGGGCCTTCCAGGATCTCATAAACGAAGGAAAGGTTCGATACATTGGTGTCTCAAATGAAACTTCATATGGAGTGATGGAGTTTGTTCACACAGCAAAACTTGAAGGACTACCAAAGATTGTAAGCATCCAGAATGGTTACAGCTTGCTAGCTCGGATCCGTTTTGAAGGTAGTCTCTCTAGAAACATAGAAAGCAGTGGAATACATTTGGTCTTATCTCTTATGTGACCTTATGAGCATGTCCTTGATTCTAATGTCCTTCACTCCTTCTTGTGTTATAATCACAGTTGATCTGGTAGAAGTATGCCACCCCAAAAACTGCAATGTTGGCTTGCTTGCTTATTCCCCTCTCGGAGGCGGCTCCTTGTCTGGAAAATACTTGGTTACAGACTTAGAAGCTACAAAGAACGCAAGGCTGAACCTTTTCCCTGGATTCATGGAGCGTTACAAGGGATCCTTAGCCAAGGTCTGTTCATGATCCAGCTATCCTTAAGAAACAACCAAAGTCGTGAAAGTTTTGTGACGTCAGTTGTATTCTTGTTCCGATCTTAGGAAGCAACAATCCAATACATTGAGGTGGCGAAGAAGCACGGTTTAACTCCGGTGGAGCTAGCTCTCGGGTTTGTACGTGACAGGCCTTTTGTGACGAGCACGATCATCGGAGCTACATCACTGGAGCAGCTCAAAGAAGACATTGATGCTTATCTGGTGACGGAAGGGCCGTTGTCGCCAGAAGTCATTGCTGACATTGAAGCCGTGTTCAGAAGGTACAAAGACCCTTCTTTCTTTTGAGAACAAAAAGGGTTTCTTCTCTTTATGAGTTTCTGACCTCACATGAACGCTCTTTTTTCCTCTCCATGCTTTAATATTGTTTGTATGATAATTAAGAACCATCAGGAAAAAAACTGTGAAAATGTTAAAAGAAAAAAAAGTAAGTTCTCAAGTTTGTTGTCCATGGTTTGATTAGTATCCTACAGAGTTTTACGTGATTGATAATGTCATGTGGAATTGTGAGATCATTTCATGGGCTGATGGTTGGATCTTGATCTCGTCATCTCAAAGCCAGATCTGTATAGCCAGCTTCAGATATCGTAAGCTAATCAGATAGTAAGTAATAAATCGTAGGATAGGTTAAATGGTGATTAAATCAACGATCCTCAATTACTTTTGCAGTCGGTAGTCAGGACTCAGTAGTCACCGACACAATGAATATCTATACTAACGCGTTACACGGATTTACATATGGTCCGATCCGTGTGAATGGACAGAGGACAGTGACTTGTCCACTAAGCAACTGGTTGTCTTCTCTTTGCTCGTCCAGTCACTATTGTCATAAAAAGAAAATAATTAATTCTAAACCGAAGAAAAGGTCCCAAAACTACGATAGACAAAAAAGTTGCAAGAATTAATTCGATATCAATCAATTGATTGATTAACACTTAAAATTTCCAAAAATATTTATTTATTTATTATTTAGAAGAAATTAAAAAAAAAAAAGAATTACAGCAAGTCGACAGTAAGGACAGAGACGGGAGACCTTTTAAGCTTTACAACTAGAGGGAGCACTGTACTTTATCTCCCAAACCAAAAATAGGATAAAAACACTGAGCCAGTGAAAAAAAGGCATCATTCCTGTTAGATCTGAATCTAATAAAGTTTTTTTTTCTATATTTATCGTCACCATTCTTTTAAGTTAAAGGGAAAAGAATAACTTCACTCACTCCCATTCTCGGATCTCTGCTCCACCAGTGGCACGACTCCGACTTCTTCTTCTTCTTCTTCTTCTTCTGTGAGTTTTCTTGTCGAGATTTGATTTTGATTATCTATTGTTTCGCCTTTTTATTGAGGTTTCATTCTCTGTGTTTTTGAATGTTTCTGTTTCTGTTTCTAATCAATGAATGTTCCAGCTTTCCCGAGAAAATGGAAATGCCAGATCTACTAGTTTCAGTTTAGTTCTAAGAAGATTTAATCTTTTGTCTGAAAAATTAAAAAAAAAATTGTCGGTGGCAATTATTTTTTCCTCCAAAACTAAACAGTTTGCTTGGATCCCACTTAACTTTATGTTCTGTGTGTGGTTTCTGACCCAATAAACACGGATCTGAATCCTCCAAGTCTGTGTTTTTATTCCTTAAATTTATTGATAGCATTGAAAATTTGTTGCCAGTGACTATCCACCAAACTTTTATACTTAAAAATATCTCAGACTTTTTGACTGTTTTAAAGTCTTATGCTTGTTCTGTTATGTATTTATGCAGAGAAACTCACATATAGAGAAACAGAGAGGAGAGAGTAAACCCTTTTACTTTTTGGTTATTGTGAGGAGATTGTGTTTTAATGATGAGAGGTAGATCTGATGGAGGCCAAAAGAAGCGGCTAATTGCTTCTGTCTGCGCGGTGGCTTTACTCCTCTGCTTCGTGTATATGTACTATGGTTCCTCTAACCAAGGTGCATCAGCATTGGAGTACGGAAGATCACTGAGAAAACTCGGATCCTCTTATTTGGGTGGAGATGATGATGATAATAATGGTGATAACAAACAAGACGGATCTGTCACCAGTGAAGAAGACAGCCTTGCTGTGGCCAAAAGCTTCCCTGTAAGTAGTTGTAACCACAAAATTTTATTTCTATTGTAAAAAACTAACGTTGGGTATATATATATATATATATGTTTAAGGTTTGTGATGATCGGCACTCGGAGATCATCCCTTGCTTAGACAGGAACTTCATCTACCAGAGTAGGTTGAAGCTGGATCTATCTCTAATGGAACACTACGAACGTCACTGTCCTCCTCCCGAGAGAAAGTTCAACTGTTTGATTCCTCCTCCATCTGGCTACAAGGTTCCTATTAAGTGGCCTAAGAGCAGAGATGAAGTGTGGCAAGCGAACATACCTCACACTCACCTTGCTAAAGAGAAGTCTGATCAGAACTGGATGGTTGTCAAAGGAGATAAAATCAATTTTCCAGGTGGTGGCACTCATTTCCATTACGGAGCTGATAAGTACATTGCATCCATCGCCAATGTAAGCCTCACTTAAAGCCTTTTCATTAATGATAATATACAATGTTCTAAAAATCAGTTTAGGCTTCCGTCTAGACGGCAAATCGGTCATAGCTGAAACGATTTTTTAGAAAATTTGATTTCTGTGATTCAAATCAGTTTAAACCATTCTAAATCGATTAAAGTTGATTTAAATCGATCTAAACTAGTCTAAGTCGATTTAAACTATTCTAAATCGGTAGATTGGTAAATTCCTAAATTTTTCTAATTCTTTTATATTTAATTTTTAGAATTTATTAAAATAACTTTATAATTAGACACATAAAACTAAAATATATAATATAAATAGTATTTCTAAAATATATAATATAGTGCAATCACTAAATTTGTCTAATTTCTTTTTCTTTGTATATCTAATTTTTATAATTCATCAAAACAATTTTATAATTAGACACAAAAAAACTAAATATCTAATATACATATGTGTTTCTAACTTTCTAATGACTTCTTGTGACTTGCAGATGCTTAACTTCTCTAACGATGTATTAAACGACGAAGGGAGGTTAAGAACGGTTCTTGATGTTGGATGTGGAGTAGCTAGCTTTGGAGCTTACCTCCTCTCCTCTGACATAATCGCAATGTCATTAGCGCCAAACGACGTTCACCAGAACCAAATCCAGTTTGCACTAGAGAGAGGCATCCCTGCTTACCTCGGCGTCTTAGGCACCAAGAGACTTCCTTACCCGAGCAGATCGTTCGAGCTAGCTCACTGCTCTCGGTGTAGGATCGACTGGCTTCAAAGAGACGGCATTCTTCTCCTCGAGCTCGACCGTGTGCTAAGACCTGGAGGCTACTTCGCTTATTCCTCTCCCGAAGCTTACGCGCAAGACGAAGAGGATTTGAGGATATGGAAGGAGATGAGCGCGCTTGTTGAGAGGATGTGTTGGAGAATCGCTGCTAAGAGAAACCAAACTGTTGTTTGGCAGAAACCGTTGAGTAATGACTGTTACTTGGAGAGAGAGCCAGGGACACAGCCTCCTCTTTGTCGCTCGGATGCTGATCCTGATGCAGTTTATGGTGTGTCAATGGAAGCTTGCATCACTCCTTACTCCAAGCGTAAGTATGCTCTGCATTTGCTTTTACGGGATTCGGTTAGTCCGGTTATTCGGTTCGATTAGTTGGGTTTTTGGTTAGTTCAGTTCAACATAAATCTTACCGAAACAATCCAAAATAAAGTTTTGTTTGATATATGGTTAGTTCGGGTTATTTGTTCAATTAGTTAGATTTTCGGGTTATTTGGTTTGGTTAGTTGAGTTTTTGGTTAGTTCGGTTTAACATGAATCTTACCGAATTGATCCGAAATAAAGTTCTGTTTGATATATGTTTAGTTCGGTTCTTGAACCGATGTTTTTATTCGGTTTGGTTCGGATAGGCACGTTTGGTTCAAAATCCCAAGCCTACTTTTACCGTTGGTTTCTGTTAGTAACTGGTCGTTGGGTTCTGTTTTTGTTTTGTTAATACAGATGACCATAAGACCAAGGGAAGTGGGTTAGCTCCATGGCCAGCTAGGATGACTTCTCCTCCACCCCGTCTTGCGGACTTTGGTTATTCAACACATATGTTTGAGAAAGACACGGTACGACAACCACAACCAATCTTGATAGATTCTTATATAAGCAAGAAGAAACTGAAGCATATTGTTTTTGTATGTCTTTCTTTGCAGGAACTATGGAAACAGCAAGTGGACAGCTACTGGAACCTAATGTCGTCAAAAGTCAAAGCAAACACCGTGAGGAACATAATGGACATGAAAGCTCACATGGGTTCTTTCGCAGCTGCTCTTAAAGACAAAGATGTGTGGGTTATGAACGTTGTCTCTCCCGACGGTCCCAACACTCTTAAACTCATCTATGACCGCGGTTTAATCGGAACAAATCATAACTGGTAAAAAAATACCTGAAACTTTTAAAACTTTTTTAACAATAAAATTTCACATTTTTCACCGTTATTTATTTTTTGTAGGTGTGAGGCTTTCTCTACATACCCGAGAACATACGATCTCTTGCACGCGTGGACTGTTTTCTCAGACATTAGAAGCAAAGGATGCAGCGCGGAGGATCTGTTGATTGAGATGGATAGGATTCTTAGACCTACAGGGTTCATCATCATCAGAGACAAGGAGAGCGTTGTTGAGTCGATCAAGAAGTATATGAAAGCTTTGCATTGGGAGGTTGTGGCGTCTGAGAAAGTAACTACGGGTTCGGAGCTTGACCAAGAGAGTGAAGATGGTGAGAGCACTGTCGTTTTTATCGTCCAGAAGAAACTGTGGCTCACCAGTGAAAGCCTTAGGGACACTGAGTAATCAGAATCAACAGCAGAAGAAGAGGAAATAAAAAAGAAAGAAATTGTTTTATTCCCACATGTTTTTATGTAGTTTTTATTTCGATTTGTACCACATAAGCAATATTATATAATTAATTATTAAAATTAATCATTATATTTTAATTTTGTTTAAAATTCTAAAATATTTGTGGAAGCTCTTTAATCAAGTGAAAAGATTTATTAATGCTTTTAATGTATATTTCATAAGGCTGTTTATGTTTATGGTGGTGAAATCAACTTAAATACTTAATCACATGTATAATAGTATCTAATATTTTCCATATTGAACTATTGATATATGTGTAGTCTAACTATTTTAATACAATTATTAAAAAATTTATTAATCATTTAAAAGAAATATTATATTATACAGAGAAAAAAATAAATATAACTAAAAACATACATATATAAAAATTAAATTTCTAAAAAAAATATAAAACAAAAAATATATCTGTCTCGGGTGAGAATCTAGTTTACTGTTAAAAAAAGAAAAAAATAAAAATATTTTAGTGTATGACAGTGGAAAATACTTCGAACGCCGACAAAAAAAACAAATTATTCGCTTATTACTGTTTAACCACTTTAATGTTGAAGCTACAAGGCATCCAATTCCAAACACTGAAATACGTGCGTAATTAACCATAAGCATTAACATTATAAAATGATGGACGACCTAATGTTGATTTTTATATTATTTAATAGAGAATCAATCAATAATGCCGAAAGGGACAATTAAGAAAAAATAAAACAAAAATTAGGTGAAACTTTGTTTCTATTACCATGTGTGTGGGGGAGACGTAGATAGATAGATAGATACAAATCTCTTTTTGATATGTCTGATTAGATTATTTTCCCAAAAAAGTCCAGCTCTCTCTCTCTCTATCTGTATACAATTTTCTTCGTCTCTCTATCCTGCAAGATAAACCACTTCTGATCTGAAGACTAATAAAGTCTGAAGCTTGGTTGCGTAACATGTCGGTGACAGCTCGTATGATTGTAAAGTAGATTGCTTTAGGGGTTTTTTTCGATTATCTGATTCATTTATCAATTCGATCGGAGATTAAAGGTTACTTAGAGCTCGAGTTCGTTCTTCTTCATTGAATTGAATTGAATTGGGGTTAGATTAGATACACAGAATAAAGGGAAAAAAAAAAGGTTACTTTTTGGTTGGAGATAAATGGATCGAGTGGTTGGTGGCAAGTTCAAGCTTGGTCGAAAGCTTGGAAGTGGATCCTTTGGTGAAATCTTTCTAGGTCTTTTTGATTCTTCTTTGTTACCTTGTTTTGTCTTTACGTGTTTCTCTTCCAACCTTTTGTTTTTTCTTCTTCTTAATGAATTTTGCATTTTGGTTCAGGGGTGAATGTACAATCTGGAGATGAAGTTGCTGTTAAGCTCGTAAGTTGTAATGATTCTAGTTTTAGTTTAGTGAGAAGCTGCTTCTGTTAAAGTTGTAATTTATATATGTTTATATGTGACAGGAACCTCTTAGAAGTAGGCATCCTCAGCTTCATTACGAGTCAAAGATTTATATGTTTCTCCAAGGAGGATGTATGTTTTTTTTTCACTCTTGATCTTTTGAAAATCATAAAAAAAAAAAAAAACATACAATCTTTTTTATTTATAATTTATGTAATTGTGTATTTTTGTGTTATTTGAAGCTGGTATTCCACACCTTAAATGGTTTGGTGTTGAGGGTGAATACAACTGTATGGTGATCGACCTTCTTGGTCCTAGTCTGGAGGAGTTTTTCAACTATTGCAGCCGATCTTTCTCTCTAAAGACTGTTCTAATGCTCGCTGATCAGATGGTATATATATATATATATATAGTTTTTTTTTCTTTTTTCTTCTGGAATTGTATTTGGTTGCATGTACTGACACTATGCTTTCAATTTTGATGTCTGGCTATAGTTAAACAGAGTCGAGTATATGCATATACGAGGCTTTCTCCATCGTGATATTAAGCCTGATAACTTTCTGATGGGCGTTGGCCGCAGAGCAAACCAAGTTAGTTTTTTTTTCTTCTCAAATGACACTACTGTTTCACAGCTTTGGCTACTTTCTTACCTTTTGTTTGATCCGTTTGCAGGTTTACATCATTGACTATGGCTTAGCAAAAAAGTATAGAGATCTTCAAACACACAAACATATTCCTTACAGGTACATACTTTCTCTCTCCTCATGATGTGAGAATCCATGTTCTTTCTTAAACCTTAATCTGTAATGTTGCTTCTCAGAGAAAACAAGAATCTTACAGGAACGGCTCGATATGCAAGTGTTAACACTCATCTCGGAATTGGTTAGTTTCTTTTTTCTCTTGCTTCTCATGTTTGCATTTACCTTTAGACTAATATTCTAATATAACATCTCGTACACAGAGCAAAGTAGGAGGGATGATCTGGAGTCTCTTGGCTATATGCTTATGTATTTTCTCCGAGGAAGGTAAATAAAATTTGATAAAATCTACACTCTACTCCCTCTTCCTTGTATTATAATACTTGTCACTGATCCTTCACTCTACTCCTCAGCCTTCCATGGCAAGGCCTTCGTGCAGGAACCAAAAAGGAAAAGTATGACAGGATCAGTGAAAAGAAAAGACTCACACCAGTCGAGGTATTTTTAACTTCCCTTTTCCCAATTGAAAAACTTGAATTCAAATCGTCTTTTGGCAGGTCCTCTGTAAAAGCTTTCCACCTGAGTTCACTTCCTACTTCCTCTACGTGCGTTCGTTACGGTTTGAAGACAAACCAGACTATTCCTACTTAAAGAGGCTTTTCAGAGACCTATTCATCCGAGAAGGTTTAGAACTTACTTATCCTACTGTACGTTTGTTTACAGAAGATAACTCAAAGAAACTGTCTTTGGTTTCCTGTTTGTGCAGGTTATCAGTTCGACTATGTATTCGATTGGACTATCTTGAAGTATCCGCAGTTCGGGTCCAGCTCCAGTTCTAGTTCCAGTTCCAAGCCAAGAGTAAGTCCACCATTATGAAGTTATATATGATCAGAATCGTTAGTTAGAGTATCAACATTCTCACGCTTTTCCTCTCTTCTCAATAGCCGAGCCTAAGACCAGCTCTGAACATTCCAGCACCATCTGCTGAGAAAGTTGAAAAGCCTTCAAGTAAGCATCTGATTTCTTCAAGTAAGTGTTCTAAAAATCGGTCTAAACAGCGCCTAGTTGGCAAATCGGATCTAACCGAAACGATTTTTCTAGAATTGATTTTTAAAAAATCGGTCTAGGTGTTCAAAAAATCGGTTTAGACGGCGTCTAGTCTGGGAATCAAATCTAACCGAAACGATTTTTTAAAAAATCTGTCTAGATGTTCAAAATTTTCGCCTGAATAATAAAATCTTCTATGAGGTGTATAAGCGATTTCTTGAATATTGGTTATATCGTTATGCCATAGCCACAACGTATTGATGCAGTTGTTGAAGAAACTCAGATACTAACAGACTGTGGTTAATATGCAGCTGGGAAAGAGACTCGAGATAGATACTCAAGTGTTTTCGAGGCATACACTAGAAGAACTGGCTTAGGAACCGGCCTTCAAGCTGATCGGTCTAGTAGACCGAGAACCTCAGAGAATGTTCTTGCATCTAGAGACGCGGTTACTCATCATCTACCTCCTTAAAATTACCTCACTTTTTTTACTGTTTGGTAACTTGAAAGATCTTAGACCTTTTTGTTTTTTTTTTGGTTGAATCAGCTAAACCAGGAGAGATCAATGACTTCATCTAGGAACCAGAGTTCTTCGAGAAAAGCAGTAGCGGGATCAAGTGTTCGAGCTACTTCCTCAGCTGATTTCGCAGAGAACCGAACCAGCAGCAGGCTCGTCCCAAGCAACGGTCGTTCCTCGACAACGCAGAGGACACAGTTTGCGCCTTCTTCTTCCTCAAAGGCTGCACCGTCGAGAATTCCTCCTGACGTTACACTAGAGTTTCTCAGTATTGGGAACGGGAAGAGGAAGTGATGGATGATAATTTATTTATCCATCTTTTGTTTGACAAGTTATATTACCTTTCATCCTCCTGGTTGATTACACTGATACAGTGTGGATATTAATATTTTCGAATTATGTTTTATTAGCCGTATAAACAACATGGTATTAAATATTAATACTCAGCGTTATAACTTATTATGCTTTATTTCATCTCTATCTTTTACATATGCAAAACTTGGCAAATATTTTTACCTTGTTTCATTTTAATAGTAAAATAAAAGTCGTTTTAAATTTTTTAATGTAAACCATGATATTTTTATTTAGGAAATATACAAAACTAAATGTTTTTTCATCTGTGTACAAAATTCTATAACAATAATAGAAATTATGAGAAAATATACAAAATTAAGTGTTTTTTAATTTGTGTCTAAAAAAATAATTGACATAAAACGGAAAGAGTATATTATTTTGTATTATTTTGATGATTATTAAAAATGTATTGTCACTTTTTGTTTGGTTTATCCAATTCACTTTTGTCATTCACAGTTTAGTTACATGGCCTAAAGCATTGACCAAATCTAGCAACTTTCAGACAAACCAAACCTAGAAACTCCCATAATTAGACAAAAGGGTTTCTATTGTCTGAAACAAATCTATCACTCAAGACTAGGGGTGGGCAAAAAAACCGAACCGAACCGATCGAACCGAACCGACCGAACCGAATTTCAAATCATTCGGACGGTTCAGTTCAGTTCGGTTTAAACCGAACAGAACCGATAAACCGAAGTGTTTTTATAGTTATTTAAATTAAAAATATTAATAATATCAAGATATTAAAATCCTAAGGTTAAGCCCACGTAATTTCCTTTTGCACGAAAGAAATCCTAATATAATTTGATTTCCATGACATTTCGTCTAACTTTTGTAATATTCGTCATTAAGCCCACATAATTTCCATGTTAATTTTTTTTCAATAGCGTATACTTTTAAACCCTAAAATTAAAACATAAACCAAGTGTAATTAAAAACAAAAGTTTTCTGCAACGTCTCTTTTCTGCGTCTCCTACTCTCCTTCCTGCCTATTTTTCTTTTTGGTGGTGTCAATTCTAATAACTTCAGGTGAGATTTTTAATATCAAGTTATAAGAATTTGTTACATATATTTATACAACTGAAAAGTGAAAACATCAAACTATTCTTTTATCTTATGTATTACATATATTTATTATGACCAACGCGATTATTTCATGACAACCATACATTTATGTATTAAAACATGATTTCTTGTACAATAAATAAACTAAGAGAAAATCTATTAAACCGAACCGAACCGAACCGAAATACAAACCGAATCGAATACAAACCAAACCGAATATAAACCGAACCGAACATAACCGAACCGAAATCGATCAAAACCAAACTAACTATGGTTTACTTCAGCTGAAAAAATTCTAGAACCGAATTAACCAAACCGAACCGAACTCGAACTGAACCGATAAAATAACCGAAGTGTCCACCCCTAGTCAATACAATGATTAGTGATCTTTTCCAGGTGTCATCTCCGTCTACCCAACTGAAACGATTTCTTCAAAAACTGATTAGCAACACGATCATCTCTATAACAAAGAACTCTCAAGATCGTGTTCGGATCCGACCTGTTCCATCTCCCAGTCGTCGGGGGCATAGGAAGCCTTTGTCCCGTCCCGACCAAACCCATCCCACTCGCTTCACACGTCGCGATGCTAAAATCTTCCACGAGCTGCTCCGTTGGCTGACTCATCAGCAGTACAACACCTTCCACCGTCTCCGCCTCTCTATCCACCACCTCTTCAGGTATCAACCCTTCCCCGCACGTGCAATAAACCTTCTTCAAACTCTCGAAGTCTTCCTCGATCATCTCGTGATCTGCTCGGTAGAACACTCGCGAGTGTCCTCCCGCTAGCAGAATCGTTAGAACCATTTCGAAAGAAGCCTTCATGACTTCTCTCATCGCCAACGCTTGCGCTCTATCCGCGAGGATCGCCGTCATCAGCGTTAGGTTCTGTTTCAAGATCCGTAGCGCGGGCTTGATCCTCGCGTTGGCGACGTCTCCTACGTAGAGTCTCTCGTAGAAGACCGAGTACGAGTCGAGGAAGATCAGTCTGTAAGCTGCCACCTCGGAGACGTGGTGGAACGCGGTTTCGATCCCCGCTTGCGTGGAGTCGAAGTAAGAGGAGGAGGATGAGCTTGTGCGTTCGCGGTGGCGTTTGCGCGTGGCGGGGAGGACGCTAGGGTTTAGAGAGAGGGATTTGTTGAGGGAGTGGAGCTGAGAGCTTAGGAAGTGTAGAGTGTTGAGGCGAATGTAGAGGCGTTGGGTGCCGCGGCTCGTGGAGGGACGTGGGTGGTGGCCGTCGGAGATGCCTAAGGCGCCGCCGCTGAGGCTGTTGAGATCTTCGCCGGAGGCAGTGCATGGTGTGGCTTTCTTTAAAAGCTTTACGAACTTTGAGTCTCTGTTGCATCTTGTGAGAGGAGGAAGCGTAGGGATGTAGCTCTGTTTCGAACCTAACAAAATCAAAAACAGAGTCAGTAACAGTTATACATAGGCTTGGGCATTTCGGTATCGGTTCAATACATTTTTTCAGTTTTTCGGTTCTGGAGATATAGGATCCGTTCGGATATTAAGAAAAATTGGTTTCAGCTCGGTTATTTCATTTTTGGTTCGGTTTGAGTAATAAAGTTGAAAACCGACTAATATCCTATATAACTTCAAGTCCAATTTGGTTACAGTTTTCGGTTAATAAATTTTAGATTTTTCATATTAAATATCAGGTTTTTTTGGGTTTCAAGATAAAAAAAATCGGATAATTGGGATAATTATAAATATTTTAGATAAAAAATATTTGAGTAATTTTTTATCAGGTAATTCGATTTATAAATAATATTTTAAAGCATTTAGTTGTTTAAGACTAAATATAGTTAATGGTTATAAGAATTTAGATACCCATTCTAATCTGGTTTGGTTTTGATTTTTTCGGTCCAAAAGAAATATGATCCGCTCATTACTTGAGAGGATCTAAATCCGAACCGATCTTTTTTCGGTTCGTTTTTTGCTCCAAATAAATGTGTCCATGCCTAGTTATATGATATGATTTACATTTTGTTTTCACTCACCACAAGATGCAACGAAGGTAGTGTATTCCTGGAAGAGTTGTTCTAGCCCTTCAGCCAGATCATGAACGAGATCCTCTGTAATACCAATCGGGACTTCAAAGAACTCAGCAATCGCATCGTTAGCTAGCTTCATCAACTCACCAGCAGATTGAGCATATGGTTCTGATTTTGATTTAGGGTTCCATGTCTAAAGAAAAGAAAAACAAACAAAGACTTAAGCATATGACCAAAATGCTTTCTTGAACCACAAGTCAAGATTTGATAAACTTACTTCAGCTTCCTTTGCCCTACTCAAGCATTCTTGAACTGTTTTCAACTTCTCATCAATCCACTGCTTTAAAAGCCGTAGTATAATCGATTCGACTTCATAAGGAACCATCTCTCTAACAAGCCCTTTGCCTCCATCTTCACATTCCTCTGAATCTTCAGCCACCATCTGCACAAGAACCTTCTCCAGCTTCCCCGCCGTCTGCAGAACTTCCACAGTCTCTTTAGTAATACTCGACCGGCCAGCTAAGTACTGCATCAAGACCGAACCGTAACACTGGTGTACCGAAACCGAGGCCACACCAGCTGCAACTGAATACCATCTTTTAAGTATAGGGCTGAAACACTCTCGCTCACGCAAAGCAAGATCCTCTGTCTCCTTAGCTAGCTGAAGTAACATCTTCGCCGCTTCTTCTCCTTCCTCTGTTGCCGAAACGTTGTCCTTCATGTTCTCAGTAACCTGAAACATTTTACAACGAATTAAAAACAAATAACAGGAAAATATAAGTAACTTGCTGTTCAAGTTACCTTGGAGAAAGCGTTTTTAATAGAAGCTCTTATATAGTAATCAACACGCTCCCCTGAAGAATCCACCAGCTTCACATCACCTTTCTCTTGACTACTCCCTTGAGAGATCGTCACGTCCTCCCCAACAATCCTAGACGAAGACAAAGCCAACGGCAGAAGATTCTCGATCAATCCAACGTTCCCTCGCTGAAAATAGTCATGGTAACTCAGCAACCTTTTCTCGGTCCATCCTTGCATAGAAGCCAACGTCGACGTCAAAAGCTTCACGTAGAGAGCCTCGCGATCAGACTTCTTGGCGTCATTAGCCACTTCAGCCAACATGGCGTGAGAGGCACCAAGCAAGTCAGGCTCCATCTGAGAGGTCACAATGTACTGATGGAACAGAACCCAAGTGAAACACAAGTTATGCACGGGACGCGTGATTCCAAGCATCGACCATGTCTTCTTCATCAACTCCAAGAGCTCATCGATCTCGTCAAGAACCAACGTCTCATCACGAACGTCGAAAATGGACTGCAAAAGCGCTACGTAGAGATGAATGTTGAGAGGGTATCCATCAGCCCAGTGGCATACGTCGCTTGCTGTGGTGTTGGTGTTGCGGCATGCTAAGGAGATGACGACGTTACATAGCGTAGCCATTGCTTCTGAGGTTTTGCCGGTGTCGACGGGTTTGGTCTCGCTCTGGCGGATGACTTCTCGGAGACGCATTGCGAAGTTGTTGGTTTTCTCAAGAGGGATTGATGGGTGAAGGAGAAGACCAGCTTCAATGACTTTAAGCTGTCGTCTCTGCCATATCTGATACTCGTGTACTTCACTGAACTCCGACGTTTTCACGTGCCGGAGAAGCTCTAACGGGAGGATGATCGTCTCTGCTCGCTTACCCGTCTGAAGAATAGTAACATTCAATCTCCTTAGTCAAAATCTAGAAACAGAGATTCTTTCATATCCTTTCCATGAATATAGTAGTTTAGAGATTTTTATTTATTTAAAGTTTATATTTTTACAGTAACTTTATAGTTTTTTTTTGTTTTGCTAAATTATAAAAGTAACTTTATAGTTCATTTAATCATTTTGCATATTTAATTACAAATTATTATATGTACGTAATAACATATAATAATTTTTCTGTGGAAATTATGTACTAAATTAAATTTTATTTTTGATATTGTAATTTTATTTTTAAAGTATCTCAAAACTCTAAAACTAAGGGTGTGATTGACAATGGTTGTAGGTGCTCCCCATTTATTTCTACAGCACTAAAATTCACAGCAATCAAATTTTAATAAAAATTTCAAATCACGACTCTTTAAATAACCAAAGATCTAGAGCAAATTTTTCGGAGCTTTCCATAAAATTCTACAACAATAAAAAGTTTACATTTTTTTCTAGAGTAAAATTTTTAAACCTGCGGCCATTACCAATCGGACCCTAAGATTTAGAGAGTATTATTAAAGATAACAGAGTAGCTTACTTGCCCAACAAGCGTCCTTGTTAGGGTTTTCCTTAGCCGAGTGTCACCTTGTTCCGTAACCCTCATTTGTTGCCTCATAATCTCCGCAGAGGTTAATGGTCTTCTAGGCCGAGAAGGCGGGACCGTCAAGAAACCAGCACCGGGGCTAATGTGACCCGAAGAGCCACCTCCTATGCTGCTTCCATTACCAGGGGAGGAAGGAGCAGACGCGGCTCCCGAAGCTGTCGTCATTCGCCTAGACGGAGATCTTTTTAGCATTTTCAACCCTAATGCCCGTTTCACTCGGCTTGTTGGTGTCGTCACCACCTCTTTCCTCCCTAAAGATCCGAATGCTGAACCCTTACTCGACCCTGATCCTCCTCCTCCTCCTCCTAAACCGTCTCCTTCGTTGTCACCACCGTTGTGTTTTGAGTAGAACGTGAGAGCTGTTCTGCCTCCGAATCCAGGTGATGACCGACAAGCCGCGAAAAAGATCTCATACGCGGTTTCGCGTATTTCATCCTTATCAAGCCCATCGAGTTTCCCAAATGGCCAGAGAAGATCAGTGTCAGGACAAACTGTAGAGGCCGCCGTGTCGGAGAAGGACTCCCTCCGGGAATGACGAGCCATCACACGGAGGGAGGTAGGAAGGGAAAAAAAAAACCTATGCAAGGAAAAGAAAAGATCAAGATGGATTCGGATTTTTATCAAAAATCAGAGAAAGTGAGGAGAGAGAAGTTATTGGTTTTAATAAGGGGACAAAATGAGAGACAGAGAGAAATGAAGAGACAACTTGGATTCGAATCTCTCTCTGTCCTAAGGAAGGAGAGAGGATGTGAGAAAAATTAGGAGGACTACATAATGATAACCATAATTAGCATAATCTTATATTCCAAGTAACTCCTGCCAAAAGCCAAATCTTGTTTTGTTTTTTTCCCCTTTGCACAAAATACAACCTATTTTTGTTATCAACAGAATCCAGCAGAAAACATCAATTGAGATTTAGTTAGATGCATGTTTCTCAACATAACTTTGCACATTCCTGTTTGTTGATGTGTCTGGAAATAAAATTTGGTTAGTAGCAGTGCTGGCTAAAGCAGTCCCCTCTGGCAATTCCGAACGGAGAAAAGAGATCAGTCCAAAACATTGATACAGTAACTAAAGACTAGGAAGAAATGCATTTGTTACACACATGAGATCAGTCCAAAACATTGATATCAGCAAAAAAAAAAAAAAACAACTGAGTTCTAGGATTATTAACAAGGATGAGATGACAAACTAATCAGCTTTTGCTACATCAACAAGCACACTGTTCTTCGCCATTATACGTACCCAGTTGCATGCGAATCAAGATTTTGAATTAAAGGTTGTTGGGTTCCACTATAGAGTGGAAACCCTCCAAAAACAGGCGTATGCCACTTAAGCGTGGAGAGCACACGGTATTCTTTAGTAAAAGGCGAAAGAACAGTTCGCTTTGTGCTCACCACATGGCTGCGTGATTCGATTCAATAGAACAAGACCTTTATATTTATCGTGAGAGCTTTCGCTCGCTGGTTACTCCCACTGCTCCGGTGTGGGACTCTGTAACAACTGAGCAAAAAACAGTTCAAATAAAATAACTCTTCGTGGGCTTTTAATAGGCCTGCAAATACCCAAAGAGTTGGGCTTTTAAAACACACAAAAGTTTAAAACCCTAGCACTCACTATGCGTCGCGCGCTTATATATCAAAAGCCGCAAAAACCCTAATTTTCTTACAAAACAGAGATTAGCTCAAGCCGTCCAAAATGTCGAAGCGAGGTTCGTGTCGCACTCTTAGATCTTTAATGTATGCAATTTATCAAAGTATTTCTCATTGCTTATAAGCTTTTTAATGTTGATTAGGACGTGGAGGTACGTCTGGTAACAAGTTCAGGATGTCGCTTGGTCTCCCCGTGGCGGCGACCGTGAACTGCGCCGACAACACAGGTGCCAAGAACCTCTACATCATTTCGGTGAAGGGAATCAAGGGTCGTCTCAACCGATTGCCTTCCGCTTGCGTCGGAGACATGGTGATGGCCACCGTGAAGAAAGGGAAGCCTGATCTAAGGAAAAAGGTTCTGCCAGCTGTCATCGTTAGGCAGAGGAAGCCGTGGCGCCGAAAGGATGGTGTTTTCATGTACTTCGAAGGTAAACAAAAAAAAATAATTTACTATTCTTTTTAAAACAGTTAATTTAAATGTTTGAATTAATTAAATAGTTTGTTTTGTCAATGAATAGTTATAGATTTAATAGTGTACGTGTTCCAGACTTGTGTCATGTGTTAACTAACTCGTTTTGAGGTGTGTATTAATACAAAACAAGAGCTGGTAAACTTAAAATGTGTTCTATCGTTACAGATGCTATAATGCTTTAACGCTTGTATCTGCTCCATTTGAACTCGATATTCGTATTAATCTTTTAGTTTAGATATATGTAGTTTCTGTGATTGACATTAACCAGGTTTAAGTCAAGTATCCACCGACACGTCTAGAGGGTGTTGATACGGTTACAAGTCTGGGAAACTTAATTTGTGTCCTTCGTTACAGATGCTTTATTTTGCTTTTAACGCTTGCTTCTGCTCCATATGGACTCTACATCTTACTCTTTTAACATTGATAATTGATTTTCTTAGTAGCTGAGTTTGTGAACACATGCTGATTTGGTATATTGGACAGATAATGCTGGAGTCATTGTGAACCCCAAGGGAGAAATGAAAGGTTCTGCGATCACTGGTCCTATCGGTAAAGAGTGTGCTGATCTTTGGCCAAGGATTGCTAGTGCTGCCAATGCCATTGTCTGAAGACAAGATCAATCAATCACTTGCCGTTTGGTTTTCTTTCAAAACAAATTTGGTAATTTTTGGTAGATGTTTTTTTTTTTTTTAATTTTCTGGCAATATGTACGACATTCAAATGTTTTGGTTATATAGACATCTATCAATGGTTTCTACTTTTGTCTTGAAATATTTGCTAAAAGCTGAAAATAATTATAAAACACTAATGATGATTATAGATTCAATGGTCGTAACTGATGGCTCTGTGGCTATGTATGAATGCTAAAGCAACCGAGAAAGATTGCAAAGCAGATAGCCATTTTTGGTATTGAACAAAGTAGCGTCCTCGTGGAAGCTTCTCAATCCTTAGTACACTCGTCTCATGTTTTGATCTCTGAAAACACATTGACTCCATCAGAGTTTAGTTTGATCTATTATATATATATAGAAGAAATGTTATTACCTGTATGAATAGCTCCAACAGATTATCTTTTTGTTGTTGGCCTTCTTTAAGAATGGTTAAGGAACAACCCAAGTCCCATCCTCCACAGTCACAGTTTCCTTGAGATTTCCACCTCTCTATCAAACTCAAAGGCCCATCTTCAGGCCCTCCGTGAATCCCTGATGGAAACACAACATCAATACTTGTCTTAGATCTTGAACTTCCACTTTCAGTTTGTACCAACGTAGATTTCCTCAAGAACTTCAATCCCCAACCTCCGGTTTCTTCTTCTTCTTCTTCAAGAAACTCTTGTTTCACAACAACAGCTAACGTTTCAAGATTTGTTGGAAGGTTGTTTTCCAGTAGATTCGCCTGCTCGTGATCAAAGTTTGGTTGTTGCATCTGCTCATCGTTCTTCATCACACCGACTACTTTTTCACACAATCCTCTATTTTTCTTCTTACACGGTGTCTGTGAATGCTCACCATTGTTGCTGAACAAAACAAACCTTCTCTCTTTGAATTTCTCACTCAACGATGAATCAGAGGACAAGGTTGACACCTTAATTCTACCAACTAGAAGCGATGATGAAGAAGATGATGATTCTCTTCTTTGCAGATGAATCATATATGAATACTCTAAAACACTTTGGTCATCAGCCTTGCTGCTTAAGCTTGCTACATAAACATCTTTTTGATTGTCCAACTTGAAAACAAAACGAGGCGTTCCATTGGCTCTCATAGTGAACTGAAGGGTTCCTTGAGAATCGTCTCTAGATGGAGACGAGAAGGTGTTGTTACTAGGTAAAGAGATTACCTTCCGAGATTGATCAGCAGCAATAGAGTCTGCTCCTGGTTTCCTCAAGAAATGACTTGGAGAAGAAGTAGAGAACTCGTCACTACATGATACTTTGGGGCTGTTTTTAAATATCTGTAAATACTTCCCGCTGCTCAAGACCGCCAAGCATCGTCCATCTTTCTTTTGTAACAAGTTTCTCGACTTTGATATGCTGTTTAGGCTTGAAGGACTCACGTCATTGTTCACATTCATCAACTGATCTTCATTCTTTTTAGCGTCAGGAGTATCACCCTCCATCTTTTACTTTGCTTTGCTCGTTGTAGAACCGGAGTAACTTCGATATTCACACGAGAAAGATTCCTAATCAATACAAAACCTGAGACAAATATAGAAACATATTAAAATTGTTTATGGCCCCTGCGCAAGGATGACACACACAAATCTGAGAAATATTAAAATCTAAATGCATAAATAACCAAGATTCCGATAGTAGTATACAAAAGGTTCGTTAAGACAACTAAAAACAATAGGATTGAAGAGAGAAAAAAGAATTAGAACAAAATAATAGGGGAATGAAACAGAATATTTGTTATTTATAATTTTCCAGTTTAAATAAGCTTTTCTAATTCTTTAGAATTAAAGGAATGCCAAAGAATTATATTCTTTATAAATGGTGTAGTTTTTGAGAAAAGAATAGAAATTTACTATTCCATTCATTTTTTATTACCATTTAGAACCACTGTACATGTATAAGAACATATTCTTATCTATTTAGTAGTTAGTACTAAATCATTTGCTTGATTACATTTTGAAAAACGAAATGCATCTAACATTGGATACAAACTTCAAAAAAGAAAAAAAACAAAAACAAAACGTAAAATTCAAAGCTACAGAACATGTTTGGTAAAAAAAGCCAAAGTTCTTGATATACCTGTTTTACCTATAAGGAATATGGGTTATAAGCTCTTCAACTGAAAAGAAAAAAAAACTATAAAGTAACAAATCACTAAACCCTAAGATTGATCTTCAAGATCTAATGTCAATTAAGATTTGAGCAGCCAGTTTTTATTTGATAACATCAAGGCAAATAGCACCATTTTGAAAAAAAAAAAAAAAAGAAAAGACATTAACCTTTCTCATTGCAATGCTTTATACCTAAATTAAAAACGGATCAAAGACATATTTTCAGCTAAGATGAAAATTTACCTTCTGGATGATTGCTCCTCTTCCGTTATATGTCTCACCAACTTTTAAGGCATAAGAAATGTTACCTCTCCTCCTAAAGAATCATTGAGTAAGAAGAAAGTGGGCAAAACTTTGAAGCAAAACATATGTGACAATCAAAGAAATGGGTATTGTACAAACATAGCGTGTTGCATCCACTTTTATATATAATCTGCCTTTTGATTTTTTTCGTTGTTTCCACTTAAGTCTTATTTTCTCAACTTTTGGTTAATTGGCTTCTAGTGGGAGGTGAGGTGTGTGTGTGTTCGGTGGATCAAACTCAACACACATATCACTATCTCTTAACTTATAATTATTTTATCTTTATGAACGCAGTTTTGCATCATATGAAGATATGGTCAATGTTTTAAGAAAAAAACTAGATTTTAACCCGCACGAATATTTTTCATTTATAAATGTATTTGATATTATTATAATTTTTATTTTTGTATTATATATTGTGTATCTCTATAATATTATTATTTATATTTCTTATTCGACGTTATTAATATATAGTGATTTGTTTAATACATTTTACTTTGTTATTAATTTTATTACTTACTAATATATTTTCAAGTTAGGTACAATAAAATAACAATATGAAATAATCAAATAGATAAACTCCTCGAAAATATTTTGTTTAATTTATACATTCTGCTATAATATATTTTCAAAATTTACTTAATTGTATTATAAAAAATAAATATGTTTAAGATAATTAATATTTACGTGTTGTGTGTTAAAAAATATACTTTATATTATTTTAGTGTTTTATGGGATTTATAAGTAAAAAACATGGTTTTGTTTAAATAATAAAAACTTATTATTTTACATAGTAGCATCTATCATATTATTTTAGTAAATTTTTTTGATATAAGATATTTTTGGATGTTATGTTATTAAGTTTTTTTAATTAAAATTTCAAAATATTAGATTGCTTTAGTTTATACAACATATATATTTTGTTTTTTCCTAGTCATTTCAAAAATTTATTCTTTATTATCTATGATTTTTTCTTTTATAAAATTTGAAAAATTATCATTTTGAGTTTGAATAATTATTTTCAAAATGTTATATTTTATCAAGAAAACTTTGAAAATTACACTACTATATTTGAGTTTGAAAGATTACATGAATTTTGAATATTTTTTGTTACTACATCAATACTTTATTTTATAAAAAATATTTGAATTTTTGGTAATATTTGTAAATTTTCTCAAAAGATTTGTTATAATTAAAATAAAATATATATTTATAATTAAAATTTGATTTGTCATTAATATTTTAAATGAATTATTAAACTTTCATAGTTTTCTAATAATATATATTTTAAATAGTATATGAGCTAAATGTTATTATTATATACTATTATATTTTGTATATAAACATTTTAAACAATATATTGTTGAGAGTTTCTAATAAATTTATTTTTGTATAAATATTATATAGTTTATGAATTTTAACTCATTTTTATGATGAGTGATAATTTATTTAAATGAAACAATTTTAAAAATAAAATTTGTTAATTTACCAATTTAATATAATGTTTTCAGATTTTATTCATATAACACTTCTGTTTTTATATAATACAGAATATAATTATAGAATAATAAAATTTTAGTTAACAATGATTTATAACAATATTATATTGCTAATTATAAAATTAATTGAAATATTATTTTATAAAATATTTAAATTTTGAAGTAATATTTTGTTAGATTCTTTCTCAACATATTTTGTTATAATTAGAAAAAACAAAAATAAATTTATAGTTGTTTATTATTAATTTAAATAATCAAATATGTCATATTAAATTTTTTTTTAAATAGTCCTACTATGATTTGTTAATAGTAGATAAAAATATGACTCTAAATTAATAGATTAGATGTTTAGTTCGGAATTTATTAGTTTGATATGGAGAGTAAATTCGATTTTATTTTCCATAAAATAAAATATTAGATTTTATTTAAAGTATTTTATTAAACTATATTAACAAATTAATATGACGTCTTTCTAACTATTTTTGTTATCAAAAAGATCTAATATATTTGGCACAATCATTTTTGGATTTACTTTTAAGATAATAAGTCTCGTTAAGATATTCGGATTTACGTATTTGAAAGGATTGATAGATCTGATTCCCATATTTTGTAGAAGTTGTTATAAGAAGTTAAGATATACAATATTTCGAATGTAGATTGTAGGTTAATAAATAGAGAGCTCAGAATATAAGGAACAAAGTCTTGAAAATTTATATTTCCTTATCAAATATAACAGAATAACAAAATAAAGAAATCAAATTAAGTTGTTAGTGGTTATTTTGTTTGCAAGACACGTAAGTAAAGTTTAGATCAAATCTGTTCTTGGTAATATGTTTCTAATATTCTTTTAGATAATGATTGTATTTACCAAATTATTAGATATTAATCTTATTTGAATTACAAAATATCTAATCTAACATAAAAGACACATGTATGAATTGTATTTAGAGCTATGATTTATTTAACATAAAAGATGAACATGAACATGATATTTTTCATTTATAAATGTATTTGATATTATTATAATTTTTATTTTTATATTATATATTGTGTAACTCTATAATATTATTATAATCTCTATATGATTGAATCTTATCTACTGACATTCTCTAAGTTTAACAGAGAAAAGTGATCTCAATCTAAATGTGCGTCATCGTAAGAAAGAACCAAGCAGTAATGCATTAAAAGTCTATCAACTGACCACAATTACAATATACTATCTTCTTTCAATGTTATTATAATGAAAGATGGAGAAAAATATTAATTAATCGAATGTTTCTTTTGCTGCAGTTTATGATCTCAAGAGAAGCAAATACGCTCATATATACGAGCATGAGGTCTGGTTAGAGTTATTGTATTGTTAATATAATAATATATAACAACCGTCGGTTTAGTTTTATTTTAATTTTAGATTAAGAGATTGGTTAAATTTTAATAGATTTAATGTTGGTTTAGTTTTAGTTGTCCGCTTGTATAATCTTAGTAGAATCTAATAAAATATTATTGTTACAAAAAAAAATAAATGGTCCATAAATTAAGTAGTTTAGTAATAAATTTGAAAGAGTCCAAAAATTTATTGAAAACTTCTAATGGTAGATAAATTTAGGACTGTATTTTAATAGAGTAGACTAAATACATGTAACATGTGAACGTTTAACATGCTATATACAAATAGGTACTAAGTATAAATAGTGTAAAATTCAAATGCAGGGGAAAAGTTTTTTTTTTAAGACTGTTACGTAGGAAACTTAAGATCTACTCGTTGTGCATCATCTAAATTGTTAAGCTTGCTAAAACAATATTCCGAGATTTTGATTCAATAATTTATTTCTCTCCTCGTTATTTGTGACATATTTCAATAATTTATCTAGAAAGCGTAATACTATATCCACTTATACGAATGTAAATATTATACTGAAAACATGTTTCGGATTGTTTCCGCCACCAACGTAGTGCTATACATTATATTTAGACAAATCTTATACAACATCAATTCACAGAACTGTGCTAGTTATGATAAAAGATCAAGAAAAAGTTGAGTTACAAATGATATTCAAATGACTATTATTATACAGCATCCATCAAATACAGTAGACATTATATGATACCATGTTATATAATCTATATCTATACAAAACTTTGTAATGTTCTATATATGTAACATAAACACTCCCCCTCACTTCAGTTTTATTTATCATGGCCTATCTAAACCCTTTATCCCTCTTTTGATGTTATATATGTTTCTGAGAAAATCTGAGTCATAGCCAAAAAATGCACTAATAAATATACAAGTATACCTCTATAAAATACTATTTTGTGATTATAAGACTATGAGGTTGATTGTTTGTAGTTTCTAAAATGGTTTTTGGTTTTTAATTTTCTAAAAACTACTTTTTTGCCAATCAAGATTTTTGAAAAATAGATTTCTTAAAATTTAGGGAAACTAGATTTTGAAATAACTACCTACTTCTTAGCAAAAAGTAAAAACTACATTTTCTTGGATTCCTTGTAGAATGTACGTGATTTGTTTTTTTTTTCTTTTTGCTGAATAATTATTATATCTACATCTATGCATTAATATAGTGTAAACAACAAAAATACATTAGTGATAGCTATTCCAAAAAATAGTAAGAATCACTAAGAAAAAAATAGTAACTATTCCAAATTACTAAGAATCCACAAATTTTTTTTTGTCTATCATGTAAATTTAAATTCTAAAATTACAAAATAAAAATCATCCAAACAATCATCACTTAAGTAAAAAGCATTTGTTTAATATAACACATATCAATAACATTTTAAAACTTTTCAACAAAATAAAATTAATTATTTAAATTTACTTTATGTAAAGTTTACATGTTTTTTAATAATCTATAGGTATTATTTGCCAAAACTTATAGTATATTTTTTCTAATCATAAAAAAACTCTTTAATGTAGTAAGACTACTTTATTAATTAAATGATATTTTATTTAGATTAAAATATTTGAATTACATAAATTTATTTATTTTACCATTTTTAAAAACATATACTTTTATTTTTTATAAAATATAATTATTAATTATCTATAATTAAATGTACTTAAAAATCTAGTTATTGAATATTTATTTTGTAATATTTAAATTTCATAAAATTATTAATATACGATTTTCTTAATTATACCTATATATTACATGAAATGTGTTAAAATTATATTAAACATATAAATAAATAAATAAATATGTAGAAAATCAAATATTTTTAATAATAATTATTATATATTAAGTTCAAAAACAAAAAAATTACCATTTAGGGTTTTATAAATCTAAATTCTACAATGATGTTTGTGATCAAAATTTTGCATTTATATAGATTTATGATAGTTTTATTTGTATTTATAGTTTTTGTTTTGAAATAATTTTATTAAATAAGTTTATGTGTATTTTGATGATAATATTTTATATTTTATTATTTTAGAGTAAAGTGTTAATAATATTTTTATGTTAAAATCAAAAACCAAAAACCAAAATCTAAAGCAACCATTCATGATTTTCAAAAAACTAAAAGCTACTACAAAATCAAAAACCAAAAACTAAAAACTAAAATCTAAAATCTAAAAACCAAAATCCAAAAACTAAAAACTAAAATCCAAAAACCATTAAAACAATCATCACTTATGTAAACTCAAATCCAAGACTGGATTGGATAGTTGAACTTGAAAGAGTTGACACCACTTATGTGTGAAAATATGTCCTAAGAATTAACCAATTGTTCTTCTTCCTTGACCCCCACCTGCAAACCGGACCGGCCGGGTTAAAACGTTTATCATATCAAAGTATCAAACCAACCTAAAATTCATCAGACTTTAACCGTAGCTGAACATGATTGATCTTACATCATCATCATTGTCTTCTTCGTGATGACTAGAAGAAGCTTGTCTATTGGGTTCACAAAATTCATCGTTCTTTGCAAATCTTCCTCTAACTCTTGGACGACTATCTGCCAATGTCTTCCTACATGCATACTGTTTTAAACAAAATTTTATTTTTAACGAACTGTATATCGGTAACCAATTGTTTAATATGGTTTTAATGGTTAAGCATAGAAACCTTAATTTTCTTGCTGAAATTCCTCTCATTTCTCTTCTTCATGTACCTATGAATCTTTTCTTTCCTCTGCTCAGCTGTAAGTTTGCTGACACTGTTGAAACTCGGGTCATCTAAACCGGTTATCTCTGTTCCTAACTGCGGAAGGACCGGTTTGGCCAGGTGGTTCTGGTATTCCGAACAAAAATGACAAACATAAGTACCAGGTGCATATATTTAACCGGATTACCAAACTGGTTTCATTTCTTGTACCTGGAGATGATGATCGCCTGTATCGAAGATGGGTTTGATCGGATCTGGGCAGAACATTCCACCGTTATCAGCCTGGGTTTCCATCAATTGATCATGTGACGGTTTAAAATCAGAACCAAAACCGGAGTAAAACCCAGATCTTTCAATGGGTAAACCGGTGTTCATCATATTCTTGGTTACAGCCATATAAGGTGGTAAACCGGGACTACCCAAGAAAGGAGAAGTAGGGTTTAGGGAGCCAAGATTGTAACTTGGGACAGAAGAAAGACAATCTTCTTCGAAAACCGATGAAGGAGGAGGCAGAGGATCACAAGAAGATGAAGAGTAGAGGATGTTAGGAGGCTGATGAAGTTGAATACCGGTGAAATCAAACTGGTCTTGGAGCTGATCGGAGACTGGGAACTGAATAGAGGAAGAGAAATAGATGGAAGCTGTGATATCGTTATCAAAATCGTCTTGTGAATCGAATATGATCGATAAGTCCCCGTTGTCATCGTTTTTGTTGTTGTCTTCATGGTCTTGATTTGAACCGCTGTTGGATTTGTCTGGAAAGTTATTGCTGTTGTTGTTTTCAACATAGCCACAACAGTTTGAAGCAGAAGTCACTTCGGAAGTTTGATTAAAGGTCTCTTCAAATAATTGTGGATCGCAGAAATCGAAGATTTGTGCGGTGAGAGGGCTTGTGATCTCATCCTACAAAACAAAACAAAACAAAACAAAAAGAGATGTAAGTAGCTGAAAAAAAACATTAGTAAAATATCTAACATGTAATGTTTTTGAGACATACGTAGAAGGCTTGCATGAAAAGATGGTCGTATTTTCTAGGGTCTAACTTGCTGCACACCAAGAAAAACAGATCTAACTGAAGACAGTCGTTTAGAGAGAGAGGTGGACATTTTATACGATCAGATCTCGTTCGTTCTTTGTGGTATTTATCAAGAGGAATCCAGTTAAATAAAAGAATTAACGACAAGGAGGGAGAGTTTCCATAAAAGGAAAGTTTTTGGATTCCGGTGTTTCTTTTAGACTTTTTCTTGGGTTCACCTTTAGGTTCACCAACCAATAGAAAGTTGTCATTTTAGATTTAGTATCTTTTAATTAAGGAAACAAAATAACTTGCCAAATTATATTATTCTTTTAAAATAAAAAATAAAAAATTAAGTAAATAAAAATAACAATAGTTCTAAAAAAATATTGTTTAAAAAAATATTTATTTTTAAGATTTAGAGTTTAGTGTTTAAGATTTATAATTTAGAATTTATCCAAATGTTTAGTGTTTTCCAAGGGTTTAGGGTTTACCTACGGGTTTAGGGTTTACCCAAGGGTTTAAGGTTTACCCAAGGGTTTAGGGTTTAGGATTAGAGTTTAGGGTTTAGTGTTTTGTTGACAACATTTTTTTTTTTGAATTCGTTTTTTATATATTATTTTTATTTATTTTTAAATTTTATTTTGAAAAAATAATATAATTTGCAAGTTATTTGGTTTCCTTAATTAAAAGATACTAGATTTAAAATGACAA
>NC_027752.1:1349165-1366804 GCF_000695525.1 Brassica oleracea var. oleracea
AAGTTATTTGGTTTCCTTAATTAAAAGATACTAGATTTAAAATGACAACTTTCTATTGGTTGGTGAACCTAAAGGTTCACCCTAGGGGGTGAACCCAAGAATAACTAGAAATTAAAAACATTGCCTGGTAAGAACTAACATCGGATATTTTTTACAAAAGAAAATTAAAGGCATAAATAAGAATAAGAACCATTTTTCATGCATCAATTTGTTTTTTACTGAAAATTCAAAATTCTTTGTCATTACAAAGTTTTTATATCAACGATAATCAAAAAGAGAATTCTCCCTCTATCATACAAAGTTTTTAGGAAAAAATGTTTTTGACCATTTAAGAAAAGTAAGATATATAACTTCTTATACCTAATTAATCAACACATTCAAAGAATTATATATATTATGTTTTCGATAAAAACACAAACCATGCATTCAGGGGTTTATAAATCACGCATTCAGTGGTTTATAAAACACAAACCATGCATTCAGGGGCATAAATAAGAATAAGAACCATTTTCCATGCATCAATTTATTTTTTACTGAAAATTCAAAATTCTTTGTCATTACAAAGTTTTTATATCAACGATAATCAAAAAGAGAATCTCCCTCTATCATACAAAGTTTTTAGGATAAAATGTTTTTGACCATTTAAGAAAAGTAAGATATAGAACTTCTTATACCTAATTAATCAACACATTCAAAGAATTATATATATTATGTTTTCGATAAAAACACAGATTAACCACGCATTCAGGGGTTTATAAATCACGGAGTCATTGACGATTGAAGGATATTAAATTAAGAAAAAAAAAAGCAAAGAGTTACCATGGAGAGCTGCTCATGAGACGAGATTACGTCCTGCGACATGCTTATGTACGTTTCTTTATGGAGTTTGACCGAAAAAAAAAAAAAAAAAAAAAACGTGATACCAAGATTTTCTGGGAAAATTTCCCAAGAAAGGGAGAAATCATTGAACGAGGCTTCTTGAATGCTTTCTCGAATGTGGGAGGAGTGATGTCTGAACAAGAAATCCACAAAATTAAGATATAAAAAAACGGATAATACTTAATTAATCAGAACAAAAAAAACAGCAAAAAAAAAAAATCTGTTTTTTTTGTAAACTGACAATTCTGTTAAAGACAGAGAAGATGAAAAAGTTTCTTACAGCTTTCTGGAGAAATTAATTGGAGGTTATGGAAGTTACGGTAACCAATTTATATATATTTTTGGTTAAATGTGTGTGTGTATTTATGTACGTATGTGCATGATATAAGCTGGTGTGTGTTAAGGCCTTCAAAAATGCTACGTGGAAATTACTCGTTAAAGGCGCTGGTCCTAGAGTTTTTTTAAAACGTGATGCGGCGTGTCATGATTGGAGAAAATGTATGTATTTTGAGTTGACGTGGAGAAATTGGTCCCACTTAAGTGATGACTTGGTTGACCTGTAATGGAGTTTGACCCAAAAATTCTTTGTTTCCGATTATTTTGACCTTTTGACTGGAATTTGTACTAATTTAAGCTTTTTATTTATAGAATTAGCTTCTTCTTTTTTTTGATCAAATATAATTGGCTTTTCTATCTTATATTTAGTAATCTTTATTTTTCTTTCATTTTAAAATTTCTTATTTATTTACTTGGCTGATTTTCATGCAGATAACTGATGAGGCGTGGAAAGATTAAAAGACCAGGTCAGGGAAATATGGAGAAAATTAAATAAATTAGAACGTACAAGACATATTTTTCTATACCATGTAAAGAGTTACGTGATGCTTGACTAAATTCGAAAATGGTTTCCTCTGGATAAGAGTTATACGATAGTGATGTTTTTAGCATACCATGCATGCTTCGAGTTGTCATTTTCTTACATTGTTGTTTCTCACACAACCATAACCAAAGATGAACTGCTCATAGATAACATATGTAAAGATAAGTTTATACAAAATGAAAACATGCATGGTATGCGATTGTAGATCTGTTTCTTCCTTGTTGTAACGTAGCAAAAGTTGTTTCTCCGGTACACCGGAGTGTACTGTTCCGTTATCCCCCATTCTGGGGTTGAATTAATGAATTTTTATTTTTATTTTTAAAGAAAAAAAGAAAAGAAAACATGCATGGTACTTTAACCATTCTTTCAAAATAACTAAAAATAAGAACTTGTTGATTCCTTTATTAATTGGACACTACAACAAACTAGAAAGATAGATACGTAGGGCTTTCATTGACAGACCAGATGATAAAACAGTAAAAATATGCTATAGAAGTATTATGTTACAGAAACTATAGTTTTTACTAAACTGTTTAATAGAATAATTGGTAGAGCAATATGAATATATTATTTTAAATTATTATAAAAATTAATATATAATATGTTTATTTCTAATGAATATATTTTAATATATATATATATATATATATATAGATATATATTAAAATATATTCATTAGAAATAAACATATTATATATTAATATATAAAATTAAAAAGATATAAAATTAATTTATTTTATTTAATAATTTAATAATTATGTTTATATCGAAAAAATATTATCTTTAAAAAAAATTACAATAAAAATATATATTTTTAAAAATAATATTTCACATTTAAATATAATATAATTTATTATTTAGATATCAAAATTTTATTTTCTGGATATAAAAATAATTGTATGATATTATTAAATAAAATAAATGAATTAATTATATATTTTTTTTAATTTTATAAATTGTAAATGCAAATGTTCTTCTAAAAGCTTCATATGAGAGCATTGACCAAAGATAATTTGGAGAGCATTAGCATTTAATAAATATTTTTCTAATAAATGTTGATTGGATAATGTAGAGTATAATGCTAATGCTAATACTCTATCAAATCAATGTATTGCTTGCACTACACGAATATAGACTATATTTTTTTGAGGAAGAATGATATAGAAGATCTTGAGCTAGATAAAGACACTTATCCTTGGATTATGTGGTTTATTTGGAAAGCAAGAAATGATAAACTATTCAGAGGAATAGACATGGACCATTTGGAAACTGTCTGACATGCTGAGTCAGAATGCCATGCTTGGTTCCAAGCAAACAGCAAACAAGAGGAACATGTAGTTGCACAGAACCTTGAGCAGTTAACAAATTCAGAGAAATGCATGGTAGATGGATCATGGACACATGATGCACACTACAATAGTTATGGATGGACATGGAAAACCTCAGGAGGAACAACTTAGCTATTGGGAGCACAAAACCAGCGACGAATAATCTCACCACTTCACTCATAGCTCGAGGCCCTCTCGTGGGCGATGGAGTGCATGCTTCAGCTATCGACGTGTCAAGCTTTTGGCACAGATTGTAAGGATTTAATCTCGATGATTCAAGATCCATGAGCTAATCTCGATGATTCAAGATCCATGAGCATGGCCCAACTTCTCAACTGAATTAGATGAGCTGCAGAAGCTGAAGAGCAGATTTCCAGAATTCTCTATTGTTTTTATTCTTCGATCTGAAAATGTATTGTCTGATTCATTAGCTAAGATATCGAGAACCTTTTATAGGGACATGTATTACATTGGTTGTTCTATTCCGGTCTGGTTCTCAAGACCACCTCAACCTCAAGATTGAGTAATAGATCCGTTTGATGTGGAAAAGAAAAAAATCAATGTAGTGCTTAATTATTAAAGAGTCTCTCATACAAGGAAGATGCTATATAATATAGGATACAATAACTGATCTAATATTTGGTAACGTACATACATCAATTTGATTAACATAGATAGATTGATAACTAGCATGCTGTATATTATCACTACGGGACTAATTAATCAATGATAAGATTCTGTGTGTTTCGTAATCAGAATCTAAAACCTATTAGCTAGGAAGACAATAAGCATCGCATCCCTTTTTTTCCTCTCTGAAAAGCTTCATTTTGCAGATTACAAACAAATCCGTAATAATTCGTTTTTTTTCTTTCTATGTCATCAAATTCGTGTATACTTGCTTAACACAAACAATCGAATGTTTTATATGCGAAGGGAATCCTCATTCATCATGAGTAAGAATCATTTTTGTTGCATGTGAATTCTTCCTCTAAAGTATAAAACCGCCCTTGTTTAATAATGGGCTTAATAAAAGCCCATATTAGCCCAAATCATGCAATCATAAAAGCCCAAATGTTAATAGTAAGAAACCTCGAACGTAATCACTCTCCGTCTTTGCTCCCCTCGTCTCAGCTTCCGTGATTTTGTTTAGTTAGCGCCGGACCTGAGTAGATAGATAAAAACCCTAGAGCTCAGGAGCTGCGTATTCTTATTCCAATCGATCTTCTCTTGCTTCTTCTTCGTTTCATACTAAGATGAACTGCGCAAGTAAGACTTCCCTTTCTCATTCTTGTCGATTTGCCAATTTAGGGTTTTACGCTGGGTCGTATCTGTTGGTGACAGTCTGGTTTGTTTCTCTGCGCAGTTTCCGGCGAAGTTCCGGTGGAGCCCGTGGTTTCGAAGAAGTCTGGTTTGCTCTACGAGAAGCGCCTAATCGAGACGCACATATCCGTAAGCTCTTGGCTTTTTTCTTCGCGATTAAGACTTCGTAATCTAGAGCTGTTTCAAAATTTTGCTTACTGAGATCTTGGCTTAGTATAGTATCTTGGGAACTAGTGAGATCCGTATCAGCTTGATATAATGCATAGAGGTCAAATATTGATAAGTGGTTGTGGTGCCTTTGTAGGATTTTGGGAAATGCCCAGTTACTGGTGAGCCGCATACCATTGATGACATTGTTGCCGTCAAAACTGGAAAGGTAACACAGCTGTTTGGATTGTTTCTCGCAGAGGCGGTGTTTGTAGAAAGTAATTATTTAGCCTGATTGGCTCTCCGGGGCCATTTTTTTTTTTTCAGATCGTAAAGCCAAAACCATTACACACAGCTAGCATCCCTGGATTGCTCGGAACGTTCCAGACTGTAAGCTTTTTTTTTTTTTTTTTTTTTCTGCTTCTTCTTTGTGACTTTGATCTAAGAAATTGATTAGATTATACCGGGCTTAGTCCACGTGTCTGTTTAATCTATTTTAACATAGCAAATTTGCACTCTACTCTTTAGTAGCTGGTGCTTGAGTCGTTCGTTCATTTGTTACTGCTATTAAGACATGATTGTTCACTATTATGTTGAATTCTGAAAGATAAATGCACAAGTTCATATACGTTTTGTGCTTTCAGGAATGGGATGGTTTGATGCTATCAAATTTTTCACTTGAACAACAACTGCATACTGCGAGGCAAGAGCTGAGTCATGCTTTGTATCAGGTAATTATTATCAACTGCTTGGCTACCTGTGACACCACCTGATATGATTTATGAACATTGCTTATGTACTACAGTTTTATTTTCTGGATGTTTCCATTTATTAGTATTGATGGATTTTTTTTGGGGTACACTTTCCCTTCTGTTTGCAGCATGATGCTGCTTGTCGTGTGATTGCTAGGCTTAAAAAAGAAAGAGACGAGGCACGACAACTGCTTTCAGAGGCTGAGAGGCAATTACCTGCAGCCCCCGCAGTTGCCACAGAGAATGCTACTCTTAGTAATGGTAAACGAGGTATGCCTGCACACTATGCCTGTACATTTTCTTATCAGGATATTTAGTCAAGTTTCTTGTAACAAATTGTTATGTTTTGTTGTTGCAAATAGCTGCCGATGGAGATGACCAAGGTCCCGATGCAAAGAAAATGCGTCTTGGAATTTCGGGTGAAGTTATTACAGAACTGACAGATTGTAATGCTGCTCTTTCCCAGCAGCGTAAAAAGAGACAGGTAATACATGTAGCTTCAGATCTATTAGTACCTTGGTTGAAAAGTAGATTTCATGAAAGAATTATATGCGAACTTTGTATTTTGTTGTTCATACCGTTCAACGGATCTGGAGTTTGTATTTTGTGTGTTTTGTTAGATTTTGGGCGTGGCCCTTTTTTCTTGATATTTTTCCCTCTTGGCTCGCTAGATCCCTCCAACGTTGGCTTCAGTTGATGCTTTGGAGAAGTTCACTCAACTCTCAAGCCACCCACTTCACAAGACCAGCAAACCTGGTATTTTTTCAATGGACATCCTACATTCTAAGGTTTGACACCCGAAGCTTGTTCTTTTTCCACTCATCACTTAATGTTGTTATCTGTTCTGGAAAGTCACTGCATTGAATTGATAATCAGGATGTCATTGCGACTGGAGGAATAGATACAACTGCCGTTCTCTTTGACCGTCCCTCAGGACAAATTTTGTCAACGCTGACCGGTCATTCGAAGAAGGTCCGTATTTTCCGTAGTTTTCTAAATTTTCCATCCTCTTTAGTTTTGTGGTTGACACGCATTGTTCCATATGCAGGTTACGAGTATTAAGTTTGTAGGTGACACTGATCTTGTTTTGACTGCTTCATCAGACAAGGTAAGCCAAACATTTTATTTACAGGCCTGAGATCCGATGTTTTTTTTTCTTTTTTTCTGTATAGTGCCTGTACAACATCTGTGTAGCAAATTTCTCTCGTCCTTTGTTGAGTATTGCATGATACTAAACTTGCTTACGTAAAGTCTAGAAATGTTTTTAGTTTTTGTAAAAGTCACCATGTCATCGTTGAACAACTGATGAGACCATCTAGAGTGATCCTGTTGATACACGTCCCTATAAAAATTTAACTAACCTTATAACTCGTGATTCTATCTTTGTTTAGCTTGTTTATTTCATACATAAATTTTGTTTATCACACCGTTGATCGTTTGTTGTCTCTCTATGTTAAGTTTGATCATAATGAAATGCATCACTGTTCGTCTGATTTTGGTATTTTGATACTCTGTAGACAGTCCGTATCTGGGGGAGTTCCGAGGATGGGAGCTATGCCTGTAGGCATACATTGAAAGATCACTCTGCAGAGGTAAGGATGAATCTGAAGAACTTAGGCTAAAGTCACAATGTCACATACAGTTTTACCTGTAGAACTGTATTCGTTCTGTTATAAGTAAAAACCATGTCGTGCTTTTCAGGTGCGAGCGGTCACTGTCCATGCAACGAATAAATACTTTGTGTCGGCATCGCTTGACAGCACGTGGTGCTTCTATGATATGTCCTCCGGTTTATGCCTTGCCCAGGTTCGTAAGCTTCCTATCCACAAGAAACTGATACCTGTTTTTTTCCAGTTTCAGATTTTGTCTTTGTACAATGTTTGTAGAAGGCATGAGAAAAACATTAGTTGTACAATGGTGATGTGAACCAAGACTCGTTAGAAAAGAAAATAACTCTCTTCTTCGACGCGTCTTTCTCATGCTTGTTGTTATTATGCAGGTCACAGATGATTCCGAGAAGGTGGATTACACGGCTGCTGCTTTCCATCCTGATGGTCTCATTCTTGGAACTGGTACCGCTCAGTCTATTGTCAAAATTTGGGATGTAAAGAGTCAGGTATATCCCCCTTAATCTTCCTTGTCCATCAACTCTCGAGATCATCGAACGTTTTTAGTATTCTCTCTTTGTTCCCACCTTAATTCCATATATCTCTACTGGCTAATAGGCAAACGTGGCGAAGTTCGGTGGACACACTGGAGAAATCACATCCGTATCATTTTCTGAAAATGGTTATTTCCTCGCGGTTGGTACTTTGACCCAACTAAACAGAAAGACGAATATCACTGGCGTCCCCTTTTACTGACCTGTTTTTTTTTCTTTCTTCTTGAAATTTGTTCAGACTTCTGCGCTGGATGGTGTTAGATTGTGGGACCTGCGCAAGCTAAAGAACTTCCGAACATTTGAATTTCCAAATGCAAACTCAGGTACTCAGCTATCTGAGCAACTATCACTAGTCCATTTTGTTGATAGTGGTATTCATTTCTAAGACATGAATGAAATTCACTTTGCAGTGGAGTTTGACCATAGCGGATCTTACCTTGGCATTGCTGCTTCAGATATAAGGTGAGGCTTACATTTGATACACACAATGCAATGATATTTGATTCAGTGACTCACTTTGATAACTAAATATTCATAGGTAGTTGTGCAAATTCAAGAACTTGTGCCGATGATAAAATGATCCATACAAATAATAACACTTGTGCGTTTCAACGTTTCAGAGTATTCCAAACGGCCAGTGTTAAAGCAGAATGGAACCCAGTCAAGACACTTCCTGATCTATCCGGTACAGGTATGCCATATGATTAAGCTTTTAAAGTCACCGTTCTTCTCTTCCTTTTTTCTTTGAGTCTATTATTCAGACATTGTAAATCTCTGAACTTGCAGGTAGAGCAACATGTGTTAAGTTTGGTCCGGACGCCAAATACGTAGCAGTCGGTTCAATGGACCGTAATCTCAGGATATTCGGCTTACCTAACAATGACAGCACTGAAGATTCTGCACAAGATTCATGAATAGATGCCTCCCCTAAGTCTCAGCGTCAAGAGTAGCTAAATTCTCAGTTCCCTCTATTTATGTTGTATCTTTAAAATTCCTGCTTGGTCTTTTCACACTTTAGGTCCCGTTTCCTTATTTTCCAAAGATCCGATAACATCATCAAGGGTAAGAATTCATCTTTTGTCTCTTTGTCTTGAAAGGATCAATAACAAGTTTTTTTCATGTTTTAGAGAGAAAGTTAGCTCTCTCTCTAAATACAATTATTTTTGTAAACAATGCACATGATCATGAGTCTTCTTCTTAAGACAATGAAATGAAGACAAGAAAAAGGTGAGGGTGTTCATAGAAATTAGTAAACCCTCAGTCAGAACAGAGATTTTGACTGTACTCTGGTCAAAAAACACACTTCACAATCTTCCCATTCTCCCACCAAGCTCAGATTCCTTTTCGCTTCTCTCTCTCTCTCTAGTATATTTTGCTGTCCAAAAGAAATAAAAATGACGAATAGTGGGGGAATCAATTAAGACTAATTAACATCACAATTTCGAGATAGCAGCTGGTACGTACCAAACTTAAATTATAAATATTTGTTTTTTTTTTAAATCATAAATAATTGTATGATGTTTTCACATGAAATAACGTTTGTAATAATATTTTTCTTTTCTTCATGCCTCAAAAATTGTATCAAACAGTGTTTTAAATAATCATTTATAGCCCATCTTTTTGGTAATTCCGTTATTAGTTAATTTTTCATTAACATCTTTAAGTATCGACTATCAATTGCAAGAAAGTTTGTAATGTATCTTTCTATACCCAATTCCAAAAATAACCAACCACTCAACAACAAGATTGTAACTCCATTGAAAATGACTTATTTTTTTTTTAAACTTTGAATTAGATTCAAAGGCCCTTAGTAAAAAGGTGACTAAGCAATAAATAAACAGTTATTAAACTCTCAATAAAATAATTCAATAATTATTTTATTGTTTTGCTGTAACTCAAACTTGTAGTCTATCAGAACTAGGGATGTCAAAATGAGCTCGATCGCTCAACTTAGCTCAGTTCATAGTGAGTTCGGCTTTTTCATGAGCTAGTTCAGCTCAGCTCATTTATTATATGAGCTTCAATATGTAAACTCGAACTCAGATCATCTAGATCATGAGTTAAATGAGCTAACTCGTGATCTAAATAAAAATAATAATTATAAAATAAAATAGTGATAGAATAACTTCTATAATATTGTTCAAAATTTAAATATTAAAAAATCCAAAACATAAATATTAAATACTAAATAAAAACCAACACATGACAAAAAAAAACAACACCTAATATAAATTAAATTAAAGCAAAACTAATGATCCAAATCCCTATTATTCGTGAGAGTCTTGAGCCAATTCATCTTCAATATCTTATATGTATGTTTTACATTTCAATTTTAGAAGATAAATATAATTAATATAGATATTATCTTTTAAGAAGATTTGGTTTGACATTTTAATTTTAGAAGATAAATATGATAAATATATAAATTCTCTCTTTTTACATAAAAAATAGAAATTATCCAAATATAATATATAAAAATATTTTATATATTATTGTAAGTAAAAAATGAACAAGCTCATGAGTCAGTTCATGTTCATTAAAGATTGTTCATATAACCCGTGATCTAATTTAAGTTCGATCATTAAACTTATTTCTTAAATGAGCTTAAAATATAGAGATCGTGCTCATGAAAAAACGAGGTGAGCTGAACCACATCATGAGTTATAGATCATTTTGACACCCCTGCTAGCAACCGAATAACTCATAAGCATTTAAAGGAAAAAAAAGGACTCACTTTCTCCCTCTCCCTCTCCCTCTCTTTATTTTTTTACTAATCTCTTGTCACATGTGTTAGAGAGATAAAGGGTGGCCACCCAAATCCAAAAACAAGAACCCAGAAACCTAGAAGACAGAAATAAAAACTAAAAAGCTTTACTGAGCCACCAAGCAACCAATTACCATAAAACTCAAAAACCCATAAAAAAAACCAACACTCCAAGAAAAATCCCACAAAGATTCCCATCTTTCAATACCTACAATGAGAAAGCCTATGATTTGATCTTCCCAATCTTTTCTTCCTCCCAAAGATAAGAAAAACAGACCAAGCCACACAACCACCAAAAGAATCCACACACAAAATGGGTCTTTCAATCTCATTACTCTTCTTGATGACTCTACTCTTTTCAGATCTCAACGTCATACAATCAGCAACAACAGAATACACAACCTTAATCTACAAAGGATGCGCGAAACAGCAGTTCTCAGATCCGTCTGGTCTATACTCGCAAGCTCTCTCTGCTATGTTCGGCTCATTGGTCACTCAGTCCACTAAAACAAGATTCTACAAGACCACCACTGGCACGAGCCAAACCACAATCACTGGTCTCTTTCAGTGCAGAGGAGATTTAACCAACCACGACTGTTACAACTGCGTTAGCCGCCTTCCTGTCCTCTCCGACAAGCTCTGCGGCAAAACCATTGCCTCGAGAGTTCAGCTCTCCGGGTGTTATCTCCTCTATGAAGTCGCTGGCTTTTCTCAAATCTCAGGTAAACCAAAAGCTGATTGTGAACCGGTTTGGTTTCTCTTTTAAACATCAATTTCCGGTTTATTTATTACTCTCAAATCTCAGGTTTTAACCCTTTCTCAACCGAAACGGATATTAACCAGTTTGGTTACTCTTTTTAACATCCAATTTCCGGTTTATTTATTACTCTCAAATCTAAGGTTAACTCTTTCTCAATAGAACCGGATACTAACCGGTTTGGTTTCTCTTTTAACATCAGTTTTCGGCTTATTTATTTATTACAGGTTAACCCTTTTTTCAATCGGAACCGGATATGAACCGGTTTGGTTTCTTTTTAAAATCAATTTCCGGTTTATTTATTACAGGGATGGAGATGCTGTTCAAGACATGTGGGAAGAACAACATCGCCGGGACAGGGTTCGAGGAGAGGAGGGACACGGCGTTCGGGGTGATGCAAAACGGCGTCGTTTCGGGGCACGGGTTCTACGCGACAACCTACGAGTCTGTCTACGTGTTAGGACAGTGCGAGGGCGATGTCGGAGATTCAGACTGCAGCGGGTGCGTTAAGAACGCGCTGGAGAAGGCTCAGGTGGAGTGTGGAAGCGCGATCTCCGGTCAGATTTATCTTCATAAGTGCTTTATAGCTTATAGCTATTACCCGAATGGTGTCCCTAGGAGATCTTCTTCCTCTTCTTCGTCTTCCTCGTCTGGCTCTGGTGGCTCTTCGAGTTCAGATCCTTCGTCTTCTACAGGTGAGAGCTTTCTATCTCTCTTCCAGTTATGTCTTTTTTAGATTTCATTAATCTTGAATTTCTATCGAGTTAAGTTGATCTTCACTTTAATCCTAAAGCTTCAGGGTGAGACTTCCTCTTCTGTTTTCAGTCTTAAATGTGTTTTTTTTATTAATTGGTAACAGTTATTCCTTGGAGTTTTAAATTAATTATAGCCCCATGTAGGGTGTGCAGTTCAGTTAATAATAATTTATTTATAATGCTTTCATTAAATAATTTTCTACCCATAAAATGTACTGTGTTTGGTTTAAAAAATGTACTGTGTTAAGTTTTAGTATACTCTAAAGGAGCATTGGTATGAAATGGTCTACCACTAATTATTTTCTTCAAAAGTACTTTTTGGAAAATGTACACATTATTTGTAGTGGTCATCATGAACATATAATAGTACATTTGATTTTTGCATTTGATGAGAAGATAATAATAATTAAAGAAAAACAAATAAATTGACAGGAGCAACTGGGAAGACGGTGGCAATAATAGTGGGAGGAGCTGCTGGTGTTGGCTTTCTTGTCATTTGCTTACTTTTTGCCAAAAACTTGATGAAGAAGAAACATGACGGTACCTTTTCTCTACTTGCACTCATTCATATATGCATGTATAAACATGCATACAAACAAACCACAAACACATGCACATGTGACGAAGAATAATTAATAATGGGAATTATTCATTACAATGATATCTTTTTTGGCAGACTATTGAAGATTTGAGGATGAAGAGAACAAACAAGAGTCTAATCCCATCAAAGAGAGGCACAAGTTTATTTTTTTCTTTTTCTTTTTGAGGTGCTATTAGATTCCCTAGTCCAAACTTTTTTTAATTTTATGAATATTGTTGTTATGTTTTATTTTGTTTTTGTTAGTTCAGATTCTTGGGAGGTAGGGTTTTGTGGTTGATGCAAGGACCATTTAAATGTTCAAAAATTACTTCCCCAAAAAAGTGTGAAGAAAAAGGGATTTTGTTTATTCTCAATCAGTTACACCTAACTATTTCATCTGACCAGTTACATTACCATAAACTTAATAGTGTACTAGTCTATTTGATTGAAACTTATGATAGATAAAGTGGGTCCGAGCGTATCAAGAAGCATTTACATTACATCGATTAGGTTTATTCTGCAAAAACATTCGAATATGCAAAAGAGATATTATAAGGATTTTGAGAAAACAAAGACATTAACGGAAATGAGTGAAGCTTGCATAGCTTCTTCTTCACGAAGGAGAGATCTTATGAACCTGAGACTTTAGAGATATATTTTCTTCCTCCTCTTCTTGATGATCATCACTCTTCAATTTCCCATAGGAACCTAGCGTACTCTCCAAGTATAATGCTGCCACCACACACAGAAGACAATGATGATGGCATTTTCAGTAAAGAGTTTGTGTAAAAAGAGATTCCATACTAGTAACTGTACCTGTCATTTGGAGAGGCTTCAACGGCCTTCTCGAAATAGAACAATGCCTTCTCCTTGTCACCATTAATACTCCAAAACGCGTTTGCGTACCTGCATAGCGTCTCTCCATCTTCTGTTTCAGACAACCTCGAGCTGCGTTTTTCCCCTGCCTCAGGCTGTACAAACACAAACAAAACCCTACATTAGTTACTTCAAATTGAAAACCCACAAACTCGAATCCATATGCATGTAAAACCTCATCTCCCTCCGTTCCCGGAAGTAAGATTTTCTAGAGTGTATACGCTTATTAAGAATTTAATAAATGTTTATAATTTAATTTATTTTTTAGTTTATTATACACTTTCAAATAACTTTCCACCAATGAAATTTAATCAATTCAAATATTCTCAATTAATGTTCCTCAAAATTATAAAAAATACCTTAACAATATAGAAAATCTATCTTCGTGGAACAAGAAAAAAATCTAAAAAATCTTACTTTCGGGAACGGAAGGGTACTACTTTGAGAGCTAACATGTCTACAATGAATGAATGAATGTGAAAACCTAAACCTCAAAGTCTTCTTTTCCTTGGCGAGTTCCGTCTCCAAAAGCGTCATCATCAACCTCATCGTCATCCTCATCATTTATCTCCCAGAGGAAACTTGCATATGCTCCAAGAACATTGCTGAAAAGAAGAAGAAAAACACACACACACACACACACTAAGGTTGAGTAAAATAACCAATTGTGAATGTTACAAACAGAACCTATCCTCAGGAGACGCTTGAACAGCGCGTTCAAAGCAGCTCAACGCTTTAGCTTCATCCTTGTGAAGCTCCATCACCAATCTACCGTAGTTAGCTAAAGCTACCCCATCGCTAGGCTCAACCACAGTACACTTGTGATAATACTCTTCTGCTCCACTAACATCTCCTTTGTACTGTACTCCACAATTTAAAAGAGTCACTAACTAGACAGAACAGAACATTAAGAAGATTCGAGTTGGATCAAAAGTACCTCCAAGAAGTTAGCATAGCTCCTGAGAAGCAGAGGATGCAACGGATACTCCTCGAGCATCCCCTCGTAGTAATCACCGCACCTCTCATCTTCCAAACTCGGCAAATCGAATCTGATCTCACCACCGTAGAGATCATCGAACTTGTCAATCCCAAGCCCTGCAGCTAAATGCATAGGAGGACTCGGTGGTCTTCCAATCTCAAAGCTTTTCTCATCCTCTTCCTTGATCGACAAGGCATCGATGCTGCTGCTGCTGGTGTGCTTAGCAAAGCTGAAGTCGGCTTCAACGGAGTCACCAATCGAGACCGTTCTATCCAAATTCTCGTCGGTTACAGTCACCGGATTGAGCCCAGATTCGCAGTAGATTGAGAGAGATGGCTCGCTCTTGAGCATCTTTTTTTTTCTGATCGACTTTGGTTTCAAAATTCAATCTTTTTTTGGTGGGTCGTCGGAGTTATGTCTCAAATGTTATGTGTGGACATTGATTCGGAGGACCCCCCGAAGAGACAGCGATTGAGCGAAGACTGTGACTCTCTCAGAACAGGGGAAGAGGATAGGTTTTGATTAGATTTCGTGGATGAGAACGACGAACCTCCGCAAAGTGCCCTTGTATTATTTTATTCTTTACAAATTTCTCTCTTAAGTTTGCTTTCTTTTTATTTGACCCCATCACTCCAATGCTACATAAGTTTCGTTTAAAAATTCTTTTACATATGAGAAATTCTTGGGGTGAATCTTGAGGTTGTGATATTTTTTATAATACTTTATGTTTTTTACAAATTTCTCTCTTAAGTTTGCAAATAGCTCTAAAATCTTTTTTTCTCCAAAAAAAAAAGTTGGCAAGTGCTACATATTTTTCGTTTATAGTTTCTTCTATTATATTGCATAACCTTGAGGTTGTGATTTTTTTTCAAAAAAAAAAAAATTGTACCATTTCAAATAGCATTTGTAAACTTTTTATTGGTTAGTTTGGATTTTAAGTTAAAGAATGCGTGCCGGGTCATGGTTTAGAAAAACAAAGCAAGGAGGTAGACGTCCACGTGAACTGGCTTTTTGAGTCTTGATCCCCGTAAGTCAAATCAAAACTAGAAGAATTGTCAAATCCACAAGGAAACTATGTACAGGGAGGACTTGGAAAGTGTTTAATTTTGGACTATGGGTTGGGGTTTTAAAATCCATTCCAGGCTTTACTAACAAATTTATTTTCTTACGTTGACTTTTGCACACGGACTTAAAAATCTTGTACAGAAAATTAGGTTTTTTAAAAGTCATGCAATCTTCACCTGTTAGTCGTGTTATCGTTTAAATTCTAAAAATAGAATTCTAGAGATTCTCACACTAATTGACAGCACAAAAACACATACAACTTTGATGCAAAGGTTCTATCATTAACGCCAACTTAATTCTTACGAGTCATCTCCTAATATAAGCAAAACCTTAGCTGAATAACACCACACTGCTTCTAATATATTCGTTGTCTTTCTCCCAAATACAAACCAAACATTACTTCTTATAAAGATGAAAAAAAATCAATGGCTCTTATTACCTTTCTGAAAATTGCCACCGTTGACCAATTAATCTTTCTCTTCTTCGTATCTTCTCCCCTCAAAAGATTTTAAAGCATATATAAAAATCCATCAAAAAGGATTATAGTGTGAACATTCATCTGTTGGTCACAATGTCGATGATGTTCCCATCATTCCAACTGCTAGAGCTGAACATAATCTCAGCTCAAGACTTAGCTCCTGTCTCCCGCAAGATGAAGACATACGCGGTCGCTTGGGTTCACTCCGAACGTAAACTCACCACACGCGTTGACTACAACGCCGGAACAAACCCAACATGGAATGACAAATTCGTATTCAGAGTCGACGAAGAGTTTCTCTACGCAGATACTTCTGCCGTCGTCATCGAAATCTACGCTTTGCATTGGTTCCGAGACGTTCACGTAGGCACGGTCCGTGTCCTCATCAGCAACCTCATCCCACCTAGTCGTCGTCCAGGGTACAGAACCAGCAACAACGAGTACCACCATCGCACGCCACCTCAAGGAATGAGATTCGTCGCGCTTCAGGTTCGTCGTGCCTCTGGTCGGCCTCAGGGGATTCTCAACATTGGTGTTGGAGTGCTTGATGGTTCCATGAGGAGCATGCCGCTTTACACGCATATGGATTCATCTGCTGTAGGGTATAGAGATTTGCTCGGTGAAGAGGATCGTCATCTACAGCATTTGCATTTGAATAGTAACAAAGGAAGCTCCAAGAATCCACAATCTCCGTCTTCAAGACAGTTTCAGTCTGTTGTCTCTAGATCAGAGCTACGTCGTACAAAGAGTGATACAAGCTCGATGGTTGTTTCTGATCTTCTAAGCAGAGTTGAACGTAGCCGGCTAGCTAAACAGCCGGTAAGCGCATTAGTAAGCAGTGAAGAATTTGAAACTGAACCAACCACTACGGATACTGATGCCACGGAGATAAAAGAGAATGGACCTACTAAAATCATGAGGCAAATATACAAACCAGATCCATCACCAAGGGAGAGTCATGACGTGTCATACAATCATTCGTCACGTAAAACACCTAGAAGAGTTACAATGAACGAGAAACATAGACCGGTTAAGGCTCGAGCGTCACCGTACTTGTCAAGACATGGAACGCCGTTGAGATCTAACATCGTCGCATCTTCTCCTATGCAACGTAACGAAGTTAGGTCAACACCGATGAGATCTAACATTATCGCCATGTCTCCCATGCATCCCAACATGACTTCCATGCAGACTCCGTTGCGTTCCAACATGACGCCCATGCAAACTCCGTTGCGTTCCAACATGACTCCCATGCAGACTCCTATGCGTTCCCACATGACACCCATGCAGACTCCTATGCGTTCCAACGTGCTTAGATCTACTCCAGTGAGACCAAACTACATGTCTACACCGATGAGGACATCGAACTTAGCTGGGAGGAGAATCTTAACCGATTTAGAGTTAGGTCCATCACCATCAGAAATCGCTGAGCAACTAGCTAAAAATAGGTCTCACGCTAACGACACGGAGAGCTCTATACTCAGCGAGTGGAGCATCGACGAAACTAGCGTCGAAGGACTACGTTCGAAACTCGAGAGGTGGCGTACGGAGCTACCACCATTGTATGATATAGGATCAAGCCAAGTAAGCAGCACTGAGTACGACGGTTCCACGATCGTTCCTGCCAATGGAGGAAGGAGTTCGAGAAGGAAAACTCCAGCGGTGAAGAAGCATAGTCGTAGGCATACAGAGGGAGGTAATGGTCTTTTCTCGTGTTTTAGTAAGATTTGCGGCGTGGAATGCAGTTTCGCTTGCGGTGGGGGCGGTGGTGGCTCGGTGGATCATGATGAGTCGAGGAAAGGTGGGGCTGGTCGCGTGCACCGCACGTACTCTGCTGATGATTTGAGCTCTTTGTGATATTTACATATTCAAATATTTTTTGGTCGCCCATTATATTGTTTTATTTTTTGGAGAGGGG
>NC_027752.1:1367089-1378580 GCF_000695525.1 Brassica oleracea var. oleracea
GGGGGGGGACTATTGGTTGGTGATGAAAACGATTTATTTAATTTTATTGCTATTGTTGATAAATCATTCAACATAACATTAATCGTGATAAAGTAGAAGAACGTGTGAGAGTATTTCTGTTTTAAACGATGGTGTCTCATTTGTTTCTATAGAAAAAAATTAAACACAAGTCAACAGGATACAACAAATCTCAGTAGTGATTTTAGTTTCCATGAGAGCCATACATTAGAGCACGAGGGCATGATTAACTCCGGTCTCTTAGCCGGAGTTCTTAACTCATGATTTGATATTTTTTTGTTTTTTGTTTTTTTTTTTACACTTTTCGGCTGAGAGGCGGTTTTTATATCTCTTTTAAGAGATGATTTTTAATTAAAATCTAAGAAAATCTAAGAACTGTCTCTTATCCGCATTTAAATCTCGGTTAAGAGAATGAGTTTAATGATTGTTCGAGGTAGTGTGCTCCATTGATAATAATTCTGATTAAAAGCTTAATTTCCACAAACAATTTGCGCCTGCAAAAGTTTTCAATGGATCATCAAACATCATGATGATGAATATCTCATCACCGCGTTTTATACTAATGCATATTTTTCCCATCAATTTCCTTTTTTATATTGCTCGACAAGAACCATGTTCTCAAGGAAAAATAAACTTAAAACTATGTTTTTCCCTTTACTACGTTAAATATATAATTTATTTATTGTTAACTGAAATACAATTTACTCTTTAAAAATGAGACTTTCGGGGTGCTATGAAATGAACCGTCTCATTATCCAATGGCCCTTTAAGCATGATTAACGGAAATTTTTTACAGTGAAGTTCTTAACAGAAACTATCAATAAAAACTAAAAACTGGCTTTTAAATATACCCTAAGAACTCTCATTAATCGTGTGCTATAAAACATGATGTGATAAAACAATGGCTTCTCACCCGAAAGCATCACAATATTCTAGTACAAAACATATACAAGTGGGAGAAGGAAAAGAAGAAAAATGATGTAACAAAAAGCAAAACCTTAGCTGATATTATGCACACACACAAACAACTGTAAAACAAGTTTCTTGGGAACTCTCTTTCTCTCTAGTTGCTTGAACCAAACTATAACGCAACGAGAGCACGACAGGTTTGATGATGTCGGGGAACTAAACTTTTCAGAAATTTTATATATCAAAAAAACAAAAAGAGAAGACTTTGGTTAGAAAGATTGGCATTGTGGTATGGCCATTACAAGACATATGGGTCCCCAACTCTCATCACTCTCTCCTTTACTCTGTTTTCATCATCTCTCGTCTCTCTCAAATACGCTTGAAGAAAGAACCCTAAATACCCCACACGCTCTCTTCTTTCATCTGTCTCATTCTTTCTCTTGAACGGTTCATTGAAAAGACCCTCTCTTTGGATTCTTAGTCGACAACATGCGTGGTGGTGGGTCAGAGTTTGAGACGGGGAAGAGTAACCTTCTTCCGGCTGAGAGTGAGCTGGAGCTGGGATTAGGGCTCAGCATCGGCGGTGGCGCGTGGAGAGAGCGTGGGAGGATTCTGACGGCTAAGGACTTTCCTTCTGTTGGGTCTAAACGAGCTGCTGACTCTTCCTCTAACCAAGGACAAGGAGCTTCTCCTCCTCGCTCAAGGTTCCGTCTTTTCTATTTATTTATCAAGAAAGCTCCAATCTTTTGGTTTTGTTACTATCTCGAAACAGAATTTGTGTAAGGAACTTGTTAGCTTCTGTTACGTATTCTCTGGAGAAAAATTTTGTTTCGAAAAGATTTATTTTATACATTGAAAAATTTTGTTTCGAAAAGATTTATTCTGGAGAAAAATTTTGTTTCGAAAAATTTTCAATGTATGTTTTATTAACAAATTGAAAACTTCTTAAAACTTAATCGGATCAATTGAATTTTTATTGGTTTAAAATTATAACAAAAAAGATAAACACAAAAAATATACATATTTAATGTGTTTTATTAAAACGTGTCAAAAATATAGAATACTTAACTTAAAAAAAAAGGAGGGAGTAGTATCCACTGAATCAGACTTTGTTATATACTCGAAATGTTGCAAAAGTGATGAGCTTTTCTAGCTTCTTGTCTTGCTATTGATTTTCCTATGTAGTCATTCATGTTTATGCTAGGATTTTGATCATAGTAAGATGTTTGTTTTGATGATTTCATGGATTTGGTGGAGCAGTCAGATAGTGGGATGGCCACCGATTGGGTCACACAGGATGAACAAGGTGAACAACCAAGCTATGAAGGCGGCCAAAGAAGAAGAAGAAGAGGGGAAGAAGAAGAATGAGCCTAAAGATGTCTCAGTTCAGGGTTTAGGGTATGTGAAAGTGAATATGGATGGAGTTGGTATAGGCAGAAAAGTGGAAATGAGAGCTCATTCTTCTTATGAAAACTTGGCTCAGAAGCTTGAGGAAATGTTCTTCAGAATGACAGGTCAGTTACTGCTTAAACACTTGAGATGGATTCTTATTGGAGTTTGACTGACATTATTGTATTAGGTACTACTACTTCTCGGAAAAAAGTGAAACCTTTGAGACTTTTAGATGGGTCATCAGAGTTTGTACTCACTTATGAGGATAAGGAAGGAGATTGGATGCTTGTGGGCGATGTTCCATGGAGGTAAGAATCTAGAAATGGCTTGGTATATATTAAGTCTTTGTCAAGATCTAAATCATTTTGTCATTTTTGTTATTAGAATGTTTATCGCATCGGTGAAAAGGCTTCGGATCATGGGAACCTCTGAAGCTAATGGACTTGGTATGTTTCTGGTTTTATTGAATTCTCTTCTCGACCAATTAAGAATATAACCCGAATGAAACATTCTTTAATGCAGCTCCAAGACATCAAGATCAGAAGGAGAGACAGAGACAATGAAATTGATCCTGTTTAGCGTCCCTTACAAAGCTGGCATTGTTATGGGTTTCTTTTTGAGTTTGTGGCAAGTTATTGAAGAAAGTATACCGGTGAATCCGATAAAAGCTGGAGCTTGAGATTTGATATTACTCCCATGGTTTTCATTTTAAGGTTTTTCAATTAGTAGTTTTCTTGGTCTTTTGTTTATTTATTTTCTTGTAATGTAAATAGTTGAAGGCATTATCTAATGTGATAAAAGAGTGTTCTGTTTTCTTGTTGGGGCCTTCTTGATTCCAAGGAATGAAACTCACTTCCTTTATATGGTTTGGTTTGGTGAGCTTGTATGTGTGCTAATTGTATTTTATTTGGACATAGCAAACAAACAAATTCTTCATTCAAAAAATTGCTAAATATGTCATTTCTTAGTATGTTTTTGGATTCATGTGACCTAAATCAAAATATTTTTAATTTTTCAAATGCTATGCGATGATGCACATGTAAAATTTTTAAATCTTTACCTAAAAAGAAAATATTTTAAAATTGAGGAGTCCAACCAAAGTAAAAAATTGATAAGAAAAAGAAAAAAAAAAATCTAAAAGTCAAACAGCTGTTTTTATTAGAGTCTGTAGAAGAAGATTGATGATTCTTCTTCTTCATAAAATGAGCAAAGTTTTGTGAAACCCACACAATTGGAGAATGGATCATCATCATCATCATAATCAATGGCGAATGAGATTATCTTTCAAGAACGCCACAATTGCTCTCACGCTCGTCAATCTCTTCATCTTCCTCTTCCTCCTTCAGGGCTTTTTCTCTTCCTCCTCTCGCCGACCCGTTTCAGGTCTGTTGCAATCTCTCTCTGGAAAGTTTGAGGCTTTAGCGATCATATCTTGTGATGGGTCTTTCTCGGATCTGTTCATACCGACAAAAAAACCAGGCTTTGTTGTTGTCTAGTTTCAGATTTAGTGTGTATACGCTTCTATATCACTTTGACTCGTTCGTTCTAGATTAATGGCTTCTACAATGCTAAGAATCGATATGGAGAGAAAAGCTTAGATTTTGCCTGTTGAGCTGAGATTAAAACACTTTAAAGAGTTGTGCTCTCCTTCCATGAACTGTTGTCTGGATTTTGACATTATGTCTGTTAAAAATCACATTTTTAATTTACCTTCTTTGGGAGACCGTTGATAATTCTACTTTCCTCATATAGAAGAAGAAGCTAAGCGTAGTTTCTTAACTTCCGCTAAGAACCCCACTCTAAGAAACCCGCGTTAATCATGGTCTTACCATATTGTTTATGAATAATAATATTCTTAAAAAAGGGTTTTTTTTGGCTTTCTTGTTTCATTCTTTCACCATACATTTGATAAATGCAGCTCAGCTTCGGTATGTGAAGGAAGCCGAAGAGATTAGACTCAAGATGCAACCTTTAGAGCTTATCAAAAGAGTAACCTACATACAAACACTATTACATTAGTTCACACATCTCTAAACCCCTCTCTGCTTCTCTTTTACTCCTAGCATTTGGATCTATTATAGGTCCGAGAAATCGAACATGAGTCATCTGCTGGACAAGAAACAGAGCAGGAGAAAGATGTGAAGCAGAACGCAGCCGTTGATCTCTCTAAACGCCTCAAAGATTTCCGCTCGCTTAACGATGCGTCCAGCTTGAAAGGTACAAAAAAAATGGCAACAATCTCTTTGTTCATGCTAAAACAAAACTACACATGAAGAGGGTTTTGATCTGTTTGTTACACAATGTTCTTCTATAGCATTGGAAGAATGGCGAAAGCGGAAAATGGAACGAGCAAGACAACGTGATCTTGAGAAAACAGGAGGTCTTTCTTCATCCAAAACATCATAAGATGCTCTCAGATTATCATGGCTGCTGCTACTATATAACATTATGTAACATTATATCTCAGAAAACACTCGTATAGTGTAATTACACATACAAAGTGCTTTTAAAGAAAGGGTCTAAACATGTTATGTTTCCTACATTGTACTTCACAAACTTGTTTACACTTTACACCAAACAACATTCAGTAAATGATCACATAGTCAATCAACACTTCACCCAATATATGGCTCTCCTGTATAAATGCATGTTAATTAACTCCAGGAGGAATAATTATAAATAATTTGCTGACAAAATAATCGTTACCAATATATGGCATCCTACAACATTTAATATGATAAAAAAGCGTAAGGAGATAATATAAAGAAAGCACTTGGACATTCGAGCGCAGGCTATATCCAACACTTTGGACCAACCTCGCGGCACGTGTTCCACCACCTGTTACCAGCTAAACATAGAAGCTCCTCTGTGCATGGCACGTGTTCCTCGCCAACAAACCGTCTAAGCTTCGTGTATATAAAATTATGTCGCATACCACACCTCAACTGATCATCACCGAACAAGTAAAGCAAGCTTTTCTTGGATTTGGATAAAGCGTTAGCAAAGAAGTAAAGTTAAAATGGCGACGGTCGGAAGAAACATAGCAGCACCATTGTTGTTCTTGAATCTGATCATGTACCTTATCGTGCTTGGTTTTGCTAGTTGGTGTCTCAACAGATACATCAACGGCCAAACTAATCACCCAAGTATAACTTTTCTTTCAATATCTCCATTTGTATATATATGATCATTAGTTATTGTTTTTTTTTTTTTTTTGCTAAAAAAAAACTAACTAGGCTTTGGAGGCAATGGAGCAACACCCTTCTTCTTGACGTTTTCGATCTTAGCAGCCGTTATAGGCATAGCGTCGAAGCTGGCAGGAGCTAACCATATCAGGTTCTGGAGGAATGATAGTCTTGCAGCCGCAGGCTCCTCCTCTATAGTTGCATGGGCTGTCACCGCTCTTGCCATGGGGTAATACCTAATATCATATTTATATATGTTGTCTTTATATCAAAATGATGATTCTTATTATTTTTTTTTGGTTGGGAATAAGGTTGGCATGCAAGCAAATAAACATAGGAGGATGGAGAGGGTGGAGGTTGAGGATTATTGAAGCCTTCATCATAATCCTAACGTTCACGCAGTTGCTTTACGTCTTGTTGATCCATGCTGGTGTATTCAGCAGCAAGTACGGTCCTGGGTATAGAGATCGTGACTACGCTACAGGTCAAGGTCATGGTCACGTGCCAGGCACTCATGCAGGCGAGCACAAAGCTGGTGTTGGAACCACCACTATGGCCGTTTAGAATCGCGTTCTAGTGCTTTTGTAATCTTATAAATTTGAATAATAAACGATAAAGATGTAGGTTCCTTTTTTTTTACTTTATCAGTTTATGTAATAATGTGTTCCTTTGTTATTCTATGGATTTGTGTTTTCTTATGCAAAAAATGAAAATCTCATTATAAACAATGTATACATTATTCTAATGTATGACCTTACGCTATCTTTGTGCTTCTTCCGACTCTCTTCCTCGCCGATAAGCTACACTTTCTTGACGTATTACTCTTCCAACTATTCTCCTGCTTCTCGTACTTAAACCTCTCTTCGCTCCCTTCTCAACCACAGGCTCTGACATTGGGACGAAGTGCATGAAACACAAAGGCACCAAAGCCGCTAGAGACTGTACTATAATCCCTGAAGGCAAGTTCGAATAGTTACTAGACGTTACACCTATTACATTAGCTAATCCTACTCCCAAGAAAGCGCTAACAATCTGTGATAGACACAGAGACGATGCGAGAAACGATGTGACCGATCCTTCACAGCCCTGAGGACACATGTTAGCTAACCGAACTGCGAATGGAAGGATCTTGAACTGTGCGAGAATCTCTGCTAAGCTAGAGAAGCAAAGGACAAAGACTTCGTTGGAGATGCCAACTCCGAGGTTTATCTGCTTCACCAAGATGTAGTCAAGGAGGATTGATAACGCGTACAAGAGCTGAACGATGTGGATGAGTGGTCTCATGGGAAGTGTCTTTAAGTATCGGTCGTAGACCACGGTTAGACAAAGAAGCATCACTTGTCCAATCACTTTGGACATTCCAATAACCGAAGGGTCCAAGTTTAGAACTTGCGTTTGGTAACAGAACACTGATCCAGAGAGAAGTGGGACCATTGAGATGGACACTACCGCCCAGATCATAGGCTGTGAGATATCCTCCTCCTGGATAGCTTCCATGAGATTAGACAACTGTTTCTTTACACTCATCACAACCAAGCTTGTCTCTTTCCTCCGTGGCAAACCAAAAGACTCTTCTCTTGAAGACAAGGAGACAAGGAGCTGAAGAGACAAGACCGCGGTGAAGACAAGAAAGGAGATCTTAGGAGGTGTTCTGAGCAAGAGATATCCTCCAAGCAAGTTCCCTAAGACTCCACCAGCTGCTGAAGCCATGAGGGCGTAGGACTGAAGACCGTTTATTCTGTATCTCAGACCGTATTCAGCGACTAGAGCGTCTTTTGCAACCTCGGTGATGGATGCACCAAGGTTACTGAGCAGGGCACATGCTATGAGAGAAGGAAGAACTTCTCTAGCTCCTTGGAAGAGTGCCATTGTGCCCCATGCTAGTACCTGCAGAGACACTGACACATTCAAAATATTCAGACCATGTTGAAAGGGAGCAGACAAAGACAGAGAGACTTTGTGTTATGAACTAACCCGAATCAACGGAAGAAAGAAAGAAAATTTAAAAACAAAACTGTATTAAGACAAACACCTGTTTTAAGATTTTTATATTGATTATGGGAATCAAATAAATTTATAACAACCCGTTAGACCCGTATTTATAACAGTGTATAAACAATCTATACTATTATTTATCATGTTGATTATGCGAATCAAATAAATTTATAACCCCTAAAACCCGATTTCATTTTTAGATCTTATCTAGAAAAAATAAAAAATTTCTAATTAGTATAAACTAAGTTCGCTCTAACAAATTATTGCTGGTACACAGAGATTTAAGACTTTCTAGAATTAATATTTTGGTATAAACTAACCTCCAATGGAGATGTAAGGAACTCTGCGACCACTACCGATGTAAAGAACATCTGAGAGAACTCCGTAGAGAGGTTTAGCCACCATAGGGAGAAGGCAAGAGTACTGCACAAGCTGAAGGGTGGATGGTTGGAGTCCGAGGGTGTTAACCATGTGGAAGTTAAGTGCAAGCCATGGGAAACATCTGGAGCCCTGCACCCAATAGCCTAACCCACACAAAACCGAGATGCCTCCACCACCCATTTGTTCATACCTCACAGTTTCTTCAGATTCAGAAACACCGTTGCTTCTTCTTTTTCTGGATATTGAGAGACATGAGAATGTCGTGGCTCTTCTTGATTTGGTTTCCACAATGAACAGAGTATTGCTCTTGTTCTGCTTCTCTTGTAGTTGTTGTAGTTTTGTGTTGAAGAAAAGAAATGGTGGATTCAAGAACGTGGTTGGGGAGTTCTGGATTGATAGTAATGGATTTATCATTATGACTCTTAGAGATTCAGAGAGATGAAACCAGAGGAGGAGAAGGATAAAGGTTTAGAAGAAATGTTGTCACATGCTTCGTATGTAACGTTGGGGTGTTTATGTAACTTTGGGTGCAAACTGTTAAGGATCGTTGAATCGAGGAAGGAGACGAAACAAACAAGAAAGAAAATAAAGAAAATGATATTTTTGAAGGATCGAGAAGCGTGCGGAGAAGCAATTAGAAGGAGACAAGAACTCAAAAAGCTAAATGCAGTTTAATACTTGTCTTCCACAGATAATCAAACTAAGATTCTAACGTTTTTATTTAAGTAATTAACTAACGGTTGTCATGGCTTTAGAGATTGATTATTAAGGTTTCTTTTTAAGGGACCCACAGAAAAATCGACTGTCCTATGAGATTTGAAGGTCACATCTGATTACGACGGCCATGTTCGTTTACGTGTCGTGCGACCTGCGACCTGCGACCTGCGACTTGCGACTAAGATTACGTTCGCTTACGTGTCGCGCGACTTGCGACTTGCGACCTGCGACATGCGACTAAACTTGCGACCTGCGACTAAAACTATGTTCGTTTACGTGTCGCGCGACCTGCGATCTGCGACCTGCGACCAGTTGCGCGATCAAAATTTTCTTAATTTTTAGTCGCTGTTTTTTCGGGCGACTTAAATGGAAATCCGCGACTGGTCGCGCGATCAGTCGCGCGACATCAAAACGAACAATGCGACTTGCGACCAATCGCAGGTCGCATGTTACGCGACAGCAAAACGAACAACAACCTGCGACCTGCGATCAGTCGCAGGTCGCATGTCGCAGGTCTCGCGACATGCAAACGAACACGGCCGACATGTCACTAAAGTTCTGTTATATTAATTCGGTATCACAAAAAGAATAATTGAATTTTATTTCATTTTTCAAGTCGACCGTAAAAAACTGATGACTAGACTTTGTTCCTTCCATCACTAAATAACATCGGGGCTGGAGAGCTTTTTCTCTCTCGTTTAGACTCCCAAGATTTGGGCTAGTGGCTGGGATTCCTTTTCCCCTTTGATCGTAACCCTCCGTTTTCACTAAAATATCTTGAACTTATAATCTGAAGCGTTCATTCTAGGGTTCTAACAAAAGAAAGTTATCTTTTTCGTATCTGAGTATCTGCATCAAAGAAGATCGTTGGAGGATTATTACTCTTGAGTAGTAGCTATGTCTTCAGCGATGGACAAAGCGTTGATGGAGCTATCCTTAGATGATGAGGACGTCCCGTTCGTGATGCCGGATTTACCGGAGTTTAGCTCTATGGAAAGAAACAGAAGAAGTCTGATTGGAAGGTTGCTCAATCCTCCTTGTCAGAATATGGCAAGTCTGATCCACGACATGCCAAGAAAGTGGCAGAAGTATGGCCGTGTTCGTGGTATAGCGCTCTCCAAAGAACGCTTTCAGTTTATCTTTCAGAATGAATATGATTTGGAGGATGTGCTTAGTAAGGGTATCCACACTTATAATGAGTGGGCTTTGGCTATTGAAAGATGGATTGAACATCCCCCTCCTGATTATCTGCAATTCGTCCTGTTGTGGGTTCAGATTAGTAACATTCCTGTGAACTACTACACGACTGAAGCAATTACAGCGTTAGGAGACTTGGTGGGGAAGGTTGAAACTGTAGCTTTTGACCCGGAGAAGCCTCATACTCGGGAGTATGTTCGGGTACAGGTCAGATTCAATGTAGCAAACCCCCTGAGAAAATCCAGAGTCATCAGTCTGAAAAAAGGTGGCTCTTTTGAAGTTTTCTACTTCTATGAAAGGGTTCAGAAAAGATGTTATCACTGTCAAAGAATGACCCATGAGAAACCGATGTGTCTGCTTCTTGTGAGACAAAGACAAGACCAAACTATAAAGAAAAGATTAGGCATCTTTGATGATAAACCTAAGCCTAATCTGATTCTTTCTGAAAATGATCCCCTTTATGGAGTTCTGGAGGAACATCAAGTAGGGATCCATCCTGTTCTAGGAAGACCGAAGATTGCGTCGGAAGTGTTAGAAGGGATGCGACAGTATTTGATGGTGGCTGAAGGGGAAGAGCGGAAGATTAGAGAAGAAAGAGTCAGTAAATCTGTTAGGGAAGTTGAGCTTAACCCTGTTTCTGAAAGAATGGTGCTCAGACTAGAAGAACCACCAGTGATAACTAAAGATCTTAATCGAGGCAAGGGTATTTTATTTGAGTATGATGCTCCTGAGTCAAACCAAAGTATATCCTCTTCAAGAACTGGTGGGCAGAAACTTATGGGAGCGGCTATTGCTGCTGGTAGGGGCTCGACCTTCATTGAGAACCCACGACTGGTCAATTACAGCTCTGAATCCAACTTCTCAAATTCTGGTTTCTCTATTTCTGATAACAGTTCGACGGCTTATAATATTGGCCTCTTTGAGGGTGCATCTTCCGGAACTGTTAAGAAACAAGGGAAACCAAGAAGGAGACCTTATGTGAAAAAGAGGAAGCTGAAACCGATGGAGGAGGCAGAGAAAGTGGATCCTAGTGCGGTGATTGTGGAGAAGCCTTCGACATCTACTGAGAAGAGGAAATCAATGGAAATTGCTGAGAACAAAGGAAAAGCCGTGAGACAGAAAACCAAAGGGATGGTCCCAAATGAGGGACCGTCCAAATCCCAATGAGCATCGTGAGCTGGAACTGTCAAGGCTTGGGGCGGCCTCAAGACTTGACAGTTCAGAGACTCATGGAAATACGTCAAAAATATTTCCCTGAGGTTCTCTTTCTGATGGAGACGATGCGCTGTAGAAACGTCCTTGTAAATATTCAAGTGTGGCTCGGTTATGACTTTGTATATACGGTGGAGCCTGTAGATACATGGGGTGGTCTTGCTGTTTTTTGGAAAAGAAGTTCGGAGTTGGTCTTTAATCATGTGGATAAGAACTTAATGGATTTTCATGTACAGTTTGGTAATTTCGGATTCTTCCTTTCTTGTGTATATGGGGACCCTGCTTATGATAGGAGACACAAAGTTTGGGAGAAACTGTCTCGGATTGGAGTTCAGAGACAACAACCATGGGCTATGATTGGAGATTTTAATGAAATCTTGAGCAATGAAGAAAAACTGAATGGGCCAAGAAGAAGTGATAACTCTTTTAAACCTTTTGGTGACATGCTGCACGCTTGTGGGATGAAGGAACTCTTAAGTTCGGGC